>NC_137008.1:4044839-4257339 GCF_032717465.1 Coenobita brevimanus | reverse complement strand
ACGATGGCCGTCTACAACAGCGGCTATAGAACGATCAGAAAGGAAGCTAGAGATGAAAGCACAGATAGAAGGATAGAAACCGTAAGAGGGCAGTTTGGAAATTAAAGATTTATGCCAGACTCGATCGAAAGCCTTTGAGATGTCAAGTGCAGTGGCAAAGCTTTCGCCAAAGTCCCGAAAGGAGGATGACCAGGAGTCTGAAAGGTAGGTGAGAAGATCGCCTGTGGAGCGTCCCTGACGGAACCCATACTGACGATCAGAAAGAAGGTTGTTATAGGGAAGATGCTTTAAAATTTTTCTATTAAGAGTTGACTCGAAAACTTTTGAGATACAGGACGTTAAAGCAATTGGACGATAGTTAGAGGGTTGGGAATGGTCTTCTTTGGGACTGGCTGAATGAGAGCAAACTTCCAGCAAGAAGGAAAGGTACAAGTTGACAAAGGCGACAGAGTTTGCCTAGGCAGGGAGTAAGCACAGAAGCACAGTTCTTGAGAACAACAGGAGGGACTCCATTAGGCCCATATGCCTTATTAGTACTGAGGCCAGCAATGGCAGAAAATACATCAGCTGAAGAAATTTTTAATGTTAGCCATGAGGATGTCAGAGGGGGGAAATGATGGAGGAACAGCACCGGAATCGTCTAAGGTGGAGTTGGAGGAAAAAGTCTGAGCGAAGAGATCTGCTTCATCAGTAGAAGAAATAGCTACAGAGCCATCAGAGTAAAAAAGAGGAGGGAAGGATCATGAGGTAAAGTTGTCAGAAAGTTTTTTGGCAAGGTGCCAAAAGGAGCGGGGAAGAGTTCGAGTTAGAGAGTTGAGAGCATTTTGTACGGATGCAAATAGTGTCTAACAATAATTCAATATGTCAGTCTTAAGGCATGTTTAGATGCTATTGAAATGGTAAAATTCAGCATCTTTAGCATGGAATATTGCAGATCTTGAAGGTAACTGCTTTGTCAGCCAACAATTAGTAAGAATAGGCAATGCTCATTGAATAAAGCCGTGAATGAGGAGGTGAGGGGGGTGCGAGGGAGAAGCGCCGGTGTTTCGGTTTAATGCTTCGGAATTATTATTATTATTTTTTTTTAATGCGAGGAAGAAGGAACCAAAGGCCATGAGCCCACAGTAACAGTTCCCTCCAAGAGAAAAACAAAATACAATTGAGAGCCAAATTCAAGATCCGATCATTTTGAGATGCCTGGACACACTGCGTTTGAAAGACTGGAGATCATAGGCAGCAGGAAATACTGACAGAGAGAAACAGTTCCAGAGTTGACCTGTTGCATAATTGAAAGACTGGGAGTAACGGTTAACTCTTGCATTAGAGAGTTGGACAGAAAAAGGATGAGAGTTTGCTGCCAGACGGGTGCTATGCGCCCGTCGTAGAGGTGGAGGAATGCAAGCAGACAGTTCAGAGGAGCAGTGACCATTAAAGTAGCGATAGAAAAGAGATAAAGATGCAACAGTGCGGCGAAGAGACAGAGGTTGAAGGGAGTCAGTAAGAGGAGGAGAGTTAATGAGACGAAAAGCCTTTGACTCCACCCTATTGAGAAGAGCTGTATGTGGGGAGCCTCCCCACACATGAGAGTTGTACTCCACACAGGGGCAGATAAAACCCCTGTATAGAGTCAACAATTGTGCAGGGGTAAAGAAAGAGCGGAGTCGGCTAAGCACACCCAATCTCTTGGAAGCAGATTTTACAAGAGATGTAATATGATCTTTCCAAGATAAGTCCCGAGTAAATGAAACCCCAAGCATGTTCAAGGATGATGCAGGATTAAGCTGAATATTATTAAACATTAATGGGTATACCTGTGGAAGATTTTGTCAGGTTGATAGATGTAGGAACTGAGTCTTCGATGCATTAAAAACAACCCTATTATTTTTACCCCAGTCAGAGATACAAGCCAAGTCAGACATTAGGTGTGCCATAGCCTCATCCCTTGTTTGTTGAAGTAACTGTTGAGATTGGCGTTGTGGGAACCGAATGGAAAGGTGAAGGGTGGAGTCATCAGTGTATGAGTGGATAGGGTTAGATGTACAGCTTAGAAGATTATTGATGAATAAAAGGAAGAGAGTTGGTGATAGGACAGAGCCCTGAGGAACACCACTGTTGATAGATCTAGGAGAAGAACGATGGCCATCTACAACAGCGGCTATAGAACGACCAGAAAGGAAGCTAGCAATGAAGGCACAGATAGAAGGATAGAAACCGTAGGAGGGCAGTTTGAAAATTAAAGATTTATGCCAGACTCGATCGAAAGCCTTTGAGATGTCAAGTGCAATGGCAAAGCTTTCGCCAAAGTCCCGAAAGGAGGATGACCAGGAGTCTGAAAGGTAGGTGAGAAGATGGCCAGTGTACTCGTAGCGTCCCTGACGGAATCCGTACTGACGATTGGAAAGAAGGTTGTGATAGGAAAGATGCCTTAAAATTTTTCTATTGAGAATTGACTCAAAAACTTTTGAAATACAGGACGTTAAAGCAATTGGACGATAGTTGGAGGGTTGGGAGTGGTCACCCTTCTTTGGGACTGGCTGAATGAGAGCAAACTTCCAGCAAGAAGGAAAGGTACAAGTTGACAGACAAAGGCGAAAGAGTTTGCCTAGGGAGGGTGTAAGCACAGAGGCACAGTTCTTGAGAACAACAGGAGGGACCCCATCAGGCCCATATGCCTTGTTAGTACTGAGGCCAGTGATGGCAGAATATACATCAACTGAAGAAATTTTAATGTCAGCCATGAGGAAGTCAGAGGGGGGAAGTAATGGAGGAACAGCACCGGAATCGTCTAAGGTGGAATTGGAGGAGAAAGTCTGAGCGAAGAGATCTGCTTTATCAGTAGAAGAAATAACTACAGAACCATCAGAGTAGAAAAGAGGAGGGAAGGATGATGAGGTAAAGTTGTTAGAAAGATTTTTGGCAAGGTGCCAGAAGGAGCGGGAAGAATTCGAGTTGGAGAGTTGAGAGCATTTAGTATGGATGAAATTTTTTTTAGTAGAGCAAAGAACAGACTTAGCACGATTCCGGGCAGAAACGTAAAGATGATGTGATTCAGGGGTGGGTCGGCTCCGGTACCTTTTGTAGGCCCTCTCCTTGTTGCGGACAGCATTAGAACAAGCGTGATTAAACCAAGGCTTTCTTTCGTTAGTCAAAGGATATGAGAAAGGAATGTATGCTTCCATGCCCGAGAGAATAACCTCCGTAATGTGCAAGGCACACTCAGATGGCTCACGGCGATGGAAGCAATAATCATTCCAGGGAAAATCAAAGAAGTACTGCCTGAGGGCCTCCCAGTCCGCGGTTCCAAAATGCCACAGACGACGTTTCCCTGGAGGGTCCACAGGCCATACCAGAGTGATAGGACAGGTTAAGGTAATAAGGTTGTGATCGGAGGAGCCCAACGGAGAGAAAAGATTAACACAGTAAGCAGAAGGATTAGTTGTAAGAGGTCAAGTATGTTGGAGCTCTCTCCAAGGCGGTCAGGGATACGGGTAGGGTGCTGAACAAGCTGCTCTAGGTCATTAAGGATAGAAAAGATGTAGGCTTGTTCACCAGGTGGATCCGTGAAAGGAGAGGAGAGCCAAAGGTGGTGGTGAACATTGAAATCTCCTAGACTGGAGATTTCAGAGAAAGGAGAAATGGATAGGATGTGTTCCATCATAGAAGTAAGACAGTCAAAGAATTTTTGATAGGGGATAAGTAAACAGCACAGATATACTTAGTCAGAGAATGATAGGAAAGCCGAAGCCAGAGTGTAGAGAATTCAGAAGAATCGAGTTCAGGAACACGAGAGCAAGATAAGTCGTTGCGTGTATATACACAACAGCCACCTTTGGCATTGAAATGAGTATAGAGAAAGTAGGAGGATACAGAAAAGGGTTTGCTGTCAGTTGCCTCAGACAGCTGAGTCTCCGTTAGAAAAAGAAGGTGAGGTTTAGAGGAGGAGAGGTGGGGCTCAACAGAGCGAAAGTTAGAGGAAAGGCCGCGAATGTAGCAGAAATGAAGAAGAAGAGAGTCAGACAGTGGTTCCAGGCACCTCGAGTCATCACCGGGAGAGGGGCGGATTTGGGTCAACTGCAACGTTTCGAATGACAAGAGAAATATTAATAAGGGATACCAAACTCGAGGCGGTGGCTGAATCGGTAGAGAGGAGCCTGCAGTCCTGATGGACCCAAGTTCGAATCCCGGCTGGGGCAGGGAACAGTTTAAGGATTTGAATTTCATTAAAAAAAAAAAAAAAAAAAAAAAAAAAAGACTTTCCCGATGTACCAGATGACCCGCCGACATGTAAAAATACCCCCGCTAATACCAATACACCAGTCCTGTATGAGACAGCCCTAGCATGTATTCAATATGGACGGTGGGTGTTAGCGCCGAAGTGGTGACATGTGGAGTTGTAGGAGGACTACTGGGCCTTGGGATAGGCTACTGCCCCCGAGATATAGGCCCTGAAGCCTTTGCCCAGAGTCGGACACAAAAAAAAAAAAAAAAAAAAAAAAAAAAAGTATAAGAATCTTTTGTCTTCAAATCTTGTTTCTTTAAACTATTTTACTATTTATCTCCTTTATGACATCAAACGCTGGGTCCGAACCCTACCTAATTTGTATTTGATTTCTCTCTCTCTCTCTCTCTCTAGACGCCTGAATACCATGAAGGGTTGCAACAACCAAATTTCGTCCATTTCGTTCTGTCTTTTGCCATTTAGCTATCCTCTGTCCAACTCACATCTCCCCCTCTTATACTCGTACATATCTTCATCTAATCATTGGTCTCTTCCTTCTCCTCCTCTCCTCCACAGCGACATACTGTACATTCTTCGGGTCAGTTCATTCTCCATCCTCTTTACACGATCAAACTGTCTCGGAAAATTTGTTTTACCGCTTTCAGTGACACCCATATCAACAAGAGAACGCTACTTCATTTTCTTATTTGTTTCTTTGTCTCCCCTTGTAGCTCCACATGCTCCTCTCAAATAACTCCTCTGCCGTGCAGGCGTTTAATCAGCCATTTCAAATCAGTGGTATGTGGGAATCCCCTACTTTGTAAAGGTAACTCCAGACCTATATCGAATGTAATGGATCAGGTCTATAATCATTTATACATTACCTATCCTTAATTGGAGAAAACCTTAAGTGAGTAGGCATTTCCTGAAATCTTTGACAGAGAAGTCTTAACAATTATTTGCAGCCGGTTCTTAGAATGAATCAGAGGAATTATATCTAGCCTCTTCTTATAATGGGTCACAACGAGTCGGTCTAGTATTTCCACGCTCGTCTTCTGAAGGTTCAAAAACTCATGAGCTCTTTTTATATAGAACTGTCTCATGTAACAGCTCTATTTGGAAATATTATGGTATTTTATTTCTCTCTAAAATCATTCCGATTATTGCTCGTTAACCATGAGCTGTCGCAGATTTTCGTACTTCGGTATTCGGCATCAGGAAGCGTAAAGGTAGAATGAGAATCAGTGTCGGCGCCGACGCGTCCATAAGCCTTAAAATATATGCTGGTAATGCTTCATAACTCTAAAACACAAAGTATTAATTTCTTTAAGAATCTAGTTTTAATTATCATATTTGTCTTCACCTAAAACATCGCCTAAAGTAGCTAAAACATAATGCTAACACGCTGTCACACAGTGGATAGAAATACCGATTACTGCATATCCATCTTTCTTTTTGTTGTTTAGACCCAACTAGCTCGAACATGACAAAGCTGAGCAACTTGGTTTTCTCACAGTAGGGTTTCATTCCATGATTGGTCAGAAGCACGCTTGATATTGCCCCAGAAAAGCCAAAGGTATTAGATCGGGAACAGGCAGGCTTTTTCAGTTTTGATCCAATTTACACAAAACTTGGTAAAAAGGTAAAGTGTAAATGATGGAATAATGGAGAATTAACACCAAACCATAATATGGCTAGATGGCACGGTTGGAGTAGAGGCACAATAAAGGCCGGAGGATACACAGAAATATCAAGGAGAGAGGTAGGACAGAGGAGCAGAAGATGGCAGAAAGGAGAGGAATATGGGAGATAAAAAGTCCCCTATTAGTCTCCTCTTAAGATTGGCAGGGATACTGGGGACGTGTTCTTTATCTCCCTCCCCAAGGGAAGGAGGGGAAGTATTCTTCCCTCCCCCCTCCCCAGGGTAAGGTAAAATGTGTGCGAAGAGTAGTGTTTAAAATCTGAGAACAATCGGTCAAACTTACGGTCACAGAGCAGTGTCTAACTTGCGCCCCATTGGCTCAAACAGTTTTTATTGAATTTGGATTAAATTTGTTAGAATGATTTAGGGTCAAACATAGATTAAATCGTTCAGTATGGAGAACAATAGGTCAATTATCAAGGTCACAGAGCAAGGTCAACCTATCTTTTTTAACCTAATTTGAACTAAACTTTGTAAACGGTTCATGGTATCGCAAGGATGAACTACTTTAACAACAATTGGTCAAAGGCCAAGATCACAAAGCTAATTTTAAAAAAAAGAAAAAAAAGGGGGGGCCATATACCGATCTCACGGCGTGCTCATTTCCTTTATTTTCTCCGGTAAAATTTATTCAACTCCAGAGAGACTAATCGAATGGGAGCAGGTTGGTCAGAGCCTTCATTCATCTTTTCATAGTAACCATTAGGCCGACTATGACGTTCTTAAGCTGAATACCTTATACATATATCCGGTGCTTCCTTACACAAAGGCTAAATAGAAAGAAAGTATAATAAAACATTTAAGAAAATATAAGAATATATAAGCACGGTTGTTCGCCAGAAGCTATCTGAACAAGGTCGGGGCAGCAAAACCACGTGTCATTTCATCCCAACATTTTTTTTTTTTCTAAATAGTATATTTTTGTGTACTACATGGACGTTATTGTCTTATACAATTTTCATGACACATTTTGGGTACAGTTATGCTCTACTAGTATGTCACATACTGGAGTAATACAAAAAGAAATCAGGGATGGGATTGCATTTCCATTCACTGCCTCGAGCTAACGCCATGATTTTAGGCGCAATGCCATCCGTACAACTTATACATTTTCTTTAATGATTTTTTTCCCTTTGTGTGTATAATTTGACATCCACTCTATACCACTTCCTCCCGGCTACAATACAATAATTATTCTTGTGTTAAATTCCTATTTCAGCTCAGCATTCAGGACAAACTAGAGGTGCCCGTATTAAACCAATATATATATATATATATATATATATTTTAATGTGTCCGACTCTGGACATAGGCTCCACAGCCTGCTATCAAGGCCCAGCAGTCCTCCTACATACCATACACCTCTACATGTCACCACTTCGGTGCTAACACCAACCGTCCATGTTGAATACATGCTAGGGCTGTCTCATACAGGACTGGGGTATTGGTATTAGCGGGGGTATTTTTACGACATGTCGGAGGGTCTTCCGGTAGAACAGTAAAGCCTGATTTATTGAAATTCAAATCCTTAAACTGTTCCCTCCCCCAGCCGGGATTTGAACCTGAGTCCGTTAGAACTGTATGCCGCCTCTCTACCGATTGAGCCACGCCTCTATTATTAAACACATTTATATACATGCCCGCACGGAAAAAGAGAACGGGAGTTAAGTTTAGATATGTGTGTGTGTGTGTGTGTGTGTGTGTGTGTGTGTAAAAAAAAATTAGTTAAATTTCTGGAAAGAAATCATGCTGTAAGTGACACTAACTGGAGAAATTATAAGCAATCACAATATCTGATCGGTTTAGGCGGGTGAAATTGACACTGGCACCGATAGGAAGAACTTATTTCAGCAACTTAAATACGTAGATCGACTATGAAACACAGACCATATGAGAAGGAAGGTCAGACGTGTTAGGATAGCAGAGTTACCGTCAGATTGTTGTTGAGGAATTTACGCTAGGGGTAGCAGTGGAAGATAATTCTACAAGTAAAAACAGAACAACCCTATGGCAGAGGTAAACAATCTGTTTATAATAGGCGCAAGGTGTCTGTTTACTAAGTAAACAAAGGGAATCTACCTAAGATTCTACTGCAACTAACCACGAGCTGATGGAAACAATACAAAGTATTGGTTGGCTGAAACAAATCACTTTAGGGTAGTTGCACGGAACCGCACGACAATAACAATAAAAACAAAACGGCAATCTTTAACTGTAGATACATTAAGCTGAATTTATCTATATCTGAGAAGATATCAAAAAATATGGAAGAGGATTCTATCACAGTTTAGATATTAATCTGTAAAAGAACTATGAACTACACGTCTTAGATATTAATCTGTAAAAGAACTATGAACTACACCTCTTAAATATTAATCTGTAAAAGAACTATGAACTACACCTCTTAAATATTAATCTGTAAAAGAACTATGAACTACACCTCTAGGTGTGAAATGTGAAACAAAAGCTTCGCCGCAAAAATAATACTGTACAAAATTAAAATATACTAGCTTCCTATTATGCTTACAGAACAGGAAGGTGGTGGCTGAATCAGCCGAGAGGCGGGCTGCAATCCTCATAGACCTAGGATCGAAACCCGGATAGAGAAGGGAAGTTTTAGAATTGGAATTTCATAAAAGCAGACTCTACTGATCTACCGGAAGACCCGTAAACATGTAAAAATACCCCCGGTAATACCAGTACACCAGCTCTGCATGAGACAGCCCAAGCACATATCCATTTTGGACGGTGGGTGTTAGCACCCAAGTGGTGACATATGGATGTGTGTAGGACTGCTGGGCCTTAGGATAGGCCACTGTCCCGAAGAAATAGGCCCTGAGGTCTTTACCCAGACTCGGACACATTAAAAAAAAAAAATTACCGTAACACGCGAGAGAAATACACAGTTAGTAGGCTACTGGTTCTCAGCCAAATCAAACTGGCTGGTTGCTGGCGGTAAAAGACCAAAAAAAGGTACACCCAGCAAACATATGATAAACAGCACAGAACTGTTCTTATTGGGTGAAGAACAAACAAGTTAACACTCACAAAACTGTAGCTCAAGATCACAGGGAAATACTTATTACTTTCACGAATACAGTGATGAGTGATCACCAGCCACATACAATCACACCTCAAGGCGCCAAACGTAAACCAACTGATCGGGAGAAAGCTTTGATCCAGGGAGGATAGTAATATGGAGGGTGAACTCCCTTCAAAAACAATGCATATTTGCGTGCCGCCGCGCACTGTCCCATTCTCTCGACTCCCACAGCCAGAGTAGAAAACGAAGTAATGGTAATGTTCGTCTGGGATAACTGTACTAAAACTACATCTATGACTTACGGTAATCACAATGTACACACTAATACTCCTCACGACCATACTGGTAGGCCAGCATGTGTATCCATTATGTATATATGGGAGAGTGAATTATAATATACTGGTGTTTTAAGTATAATATGACGTAAAAGATCGTGTATAGCACGTGTATGAAGTGTGGACAAGAAACATATCCGTAAACATATATTGGCATGCAGTGGCGGATTATATGATGAGGCTTTGAATCTGGAGTTCCAATAAGCCCCATGCATCCGCACTGTGAATGTCGGTTCATGTTAAATGGCCGCTGCACTAATGTAGACAGTTGTATATAACTCACCGGAGGTTCGGGTCACACATTAATTATCTAACCAAACACATTTGTCGAACGTGTGAAATAATGTTCTGTACACAAAACAATCAGCCTAATATATCGATATGAGTATGATACATAAATAATATATATTATACGGAACAGATTGCTGGTGAATTGTATAAATGTCATCTTAATCAAACACACTATAGTATTTTTGACATGTGTAATCATCTGCGGTATGCATTACAGAAACAGTTACCAAAGGAATGCATTATCAAAATATAATGTACTTCAACGGACCATAGAGTATTATCACAAATTTATAATATATACATTAGTCAAACCACTGATACAGCATAATAGGGCAGAAGTCATACGCCTAATGAGCTTAGGTGTCGGCATTTCATTATAAGCATATAAAGATACTATATTTTACATTGCCATTGTTATGCTTGGTGTTTTAAGGGCGGCTTCCCGTCCTGAGAACGCCTGGCCTAGTTTTGGGTTCTTTTCAAGACTGGGGCGATACTACAAATATAGAAGGAACAAGGCATAAAAAATCAAGGCAACACCTTACACGTATAATCACTAAGGGTCTACAAAGGCAACAGGATTTCTCGCAATATTATCGACTCATCAGTTCTGGGCCAGGATACTTGATAGACAGTTCACGATTCAGGGTGGTACAATTCACAGTACAGTTCACAGTGCAGGGTGATACAGTCCACAGTACAGTTCACAGTGCAGGGTGATACAGTCCTCAGTACAGTTCACAGTGCAGGGTGATACAGTCCACAGTACAGTTCACAGTAAAGGGTGATACAGTCCACAGTACAGTTCACAGTAAAGGGTGATACAGTCCACAGTACAGTTCACAGTAAAGGGTGATACAGTTCACAGTGCAGTTTACAGTATAGGGTGTTACGGTTCACAGTACGGTTCACAGCATAGGGTATTACAGTTCAGTAACAATGACTCCGAGTTACATGGGAGTACGTAAGTCCAACCTCGTGATGATCACTGGGGAGGGGGGGAGGGCCCTGACTTGACTTTGTTGCAGGGAGCACACAGAGAGGGGGAGAGAGACTCAAGGTTGGCACAAGTGCAAAGGGGAGGGAGTTTGTAGAATCTTATTATCGCTACTTAGGGTACGGGAGCCTTACTTCTATCAAACTGCACTTTAAGTCACTGTCTGATCACGGTCATTTAATGATTTCACTGTTAGCACTTTCACTATGTATCCTCGTACTGTTAATACTCAGCATTATACAGTTTAGTTCATTAACTTCTCTCCGTAGCCCCTTGAAAAGATCACATTACTTCCTTGCAAGATCTGCTATCAAGAAACTGGATGCGCATAGCCAACTTCGACCATTCTTTATCCCCACACAGTTGTTGACTTTGCGTAGGGGTCCTATTTGTCCCTGAGTTGAGTACAACCATCATATATTATGTCGTGGGAAGGGCTCTACACACACACACACACACACACACACACACACACACACACACACACACACACACACACACACACACTCCTCTTCTAAATAGGTTGGAGTCGAAAGCTTTTTGTTTCATCACCTACCCTCATTATATTCACTCCAATCTCTCTCTCTCTCTCTCTCTCTCTCTCTCTCTCTCTCTCTCTATCTATCTATCTATCTATCTATCTATCTATCTATCTCTCACTCTCTCTATCTATCTCTCACTCTCTCTCAGGTGAAGAGGTGCTTCCGTGGTTATTCCCAAACCCACAGTGAAGATGGCACCTGCTCAACGATTATTCTGCTAGGTGTAGTCTAAAGAGTTTATAAGAGACTCATGGTAAAAGAGGGAGGTGAGTTTTCGTGATATTTATTTTGAGTTAGTCAGTAGGTTTAGTTTAGAAATCAGGGAAAACAGTGAGGCAATTAATGTGTTAAGTCATAGATTGAAAAGTTGGGAAGATGAGACTCATATGGCGAGTGCTAAAGCAGTGCATGCAGAGGAAGTGGAAGCAGAAGTGTTAGGCAAGGCAGAAAACTTAGAAATTAGGCTAGTTAAGGTTGAGACCAGTCTACATGATAGCGATGGCTTCTAGACAGTCAGTGGAGGGTGCAAGACTAAGGTAAGAGTGTATCTATTAGGAATATGCCAATGGCTCGAGAAGATGAAATAGAGGAAAACTTTCCTTCATATTTGCCGGGGATTCGTTGTTCAGGCATCAGGAGGAGTTTTGTACTAAGCGCTCTAGGAGAAAGCGTTTTTATATTCCTGGGTGTAGGATACAGGACATGACGGAGAGAGGTGAAGACTTGGTCAGCAACACCTCAGAAGACTCGATCTTTGTTACTGTGGCAGGAACTAATGATGTAGTTTCAGGCACGTCAGAGGAGATGCTTAGGAAGTACAGGGACATCATTAGGAAGTTCAAAAAACATCATATTAGGTTAGTTGTCTGTGGTCTTTGCCAGAATTTGACAATGGTTCTGTACGTAATTCTCAGTAGAATGACAGAGCCGATGGCAAGCTAACAGGTTTGTTTAGAAAGGAGGGCATTATGTGTGTTGATTTTTGGGACAATTTTATTCATGACAGGAGTCTGTATGGTAGATGCGGCCTTCTCTTCAGTGAGGTGGGAAAAGCTAGGTTAGGTTGAGTTAGAGATGATTGTGTTAAACATGGTTCATGTGGTAATGGAGAGGTTCAAAAAGGGACAGTTTATGGCATAATTGTTAGCAATCCAGTTCCTGAGACCAACAGCGGTATAGCAAGAGGTTTAAAGAAGCATCAGGTGGATCTGACCTCACCTCAGTTGCAGATAGGTAATCCACTGATTTGTTGGGGAGGAAAAGAGAATGGTTAGTAGGAGTGTCGCCGTATCGCCTTAAGATTTAAACGATAAAACGACTAATTTTAGTATGCCTCACACCCTTACTATACCCAGCCATATTATGAATATTTTTTGTATATAACTGCGAGAAGTATTATTTCAAAGCAAGACAAACTAAGTACTGATGCAACTCCCGAAAATCCCCACATAATTATAATTGCATATCCATGGTTAAACCATCGTGACAAGCACTATACTGGAGAAGTCTCCCTATAAAACTATAAAATATTTGACAGATTGCGCCTGCACAAAATCAGCAGGGGACTTTTACTGTCTATCAAAAACCACATGTAGGCAATACAGATCAGTAAACCTAATGCTGAATTTTTTGACTTGTTGTATGCCTAATTTTCAGAGACTGTTAAGACCAATATTTTTGGTTTACTATACAGATAACCCTAGCTAAAAGAGGAAAACGATCAATTATAGTATGATGAATCAAAATCACTGATAGAAAACGGAAACTGCCATATTTCTCTGTGTTTGCCGCACTATTACTTCTTTATCTCTTTACTATCATTACTACAATTGTAATGTCTGCTTGCATCCCTTGTCCATCACGGTGGGCTCAGGGCATCTAATTGGCAACATATGCTCACCCTTCTCTTTTCAACTCACTTGCACAAGAGTGAACCAGTACTCTCAGTCTTCCTGTATGTAACAGGTGAACTCTGCAAATTTCTTCACTAGTCTGAGTTTCACTCTGCCTTTTACCCCCAGTTATTAAAACATATTCTGTCCAGACATCTCAAAATGGAGGAATCTTCGCTTTGGCTCTCATTTGTTTAGTTTCTTCTAGGAGAGAGCGACTTTACTGGCCTCTAACCTATGGTTATTTCTTCGCCTTAAAAGAATTTCAGGCAGTTACAGTGATACTTTTCACCTGATTCAAAAACCTGCCTGATAAGTTTGCACCTTACTGGTGTAACGGTTCATCATGGGGATGGATAAAAATCTTTACTAGGACAGACGGTATTCCTTCGAATAAGCTGCCACAAAATACTTATGCAAATATAAAGGAATATTGTTTTGTGGAAGATGTGCACATTGGCCTGGGAGGAAGGTAGAGTCCCGGAGGATTGGAAGTCAGGTATAATATTATTATTCCCTTGTACAAAGGAAAAGGGGAAAAAGAAGTGTGGTAATCATAGGGGCATTTGTCTTCTTAGTATAATAGGAAAAGTGTATGGTAGGATACTTATTGACAGAGTTAGAGAAAGAACAGAGAAATTAGTTGGAGAAGAACAGGGAGGCTTTAGGAAGGGAAGAGGTTGTGTAGATCAGATATTCATTCTTAGATCTTTAGTGGAAAAGTTTCTAGAGAAGGGAAAGAAGTTGTATGCGGCTTTCATGGATTTGGAGAAAGCATATGACAGGGTGGATAGACAAGGATTGTGGAAAGTGTTAAGAATATATGGAGTAGATGGGAAGTTGTTGAATGCTGTGAAGAGTATGTACGATGGTGCAAAGGCTGCAGTGCGTGTGGATGGTGAACTAAGTGAATTTTTCTCTTTGAAGGTTGGTTTGAAACAGGGATGTGTCATGTGTCCATGGTTGTTCAATCTGTACATGGATGGGGGTAATAAAAGAGGTACAAGGTAGGGTAGTGGATGTTGGAGTGGCCCTGGTGAGAGAGGATAGTGTTTGGAAACTCCCTGTACTGTTGTTTGCAGATGATACTGTGTTGTTGAATGAAGACGAAGGGGAGCTGCAAGGCTTGGTGGATGAGTTTGAGAGAGTGTGAAAGAAACGGAATCTAAAGGTGAATGTAGCGAAGAGTAAAGTGTCTTTGAGAGAGGTGAAGTCAGTGAATGAACAGCGAGGTTGGATGGTGAGGAATTGGAAAATGTGAGTACGTTTAAGTACTTGGGTGGTGTGATGAGTAAGGATGGAGGTTTGGAGGGTGAAGTGCTTGAAAGGGTACAGCAGGGAAGAAAGGTTGCTGGTTTTTCAAAGCAGTGATAAGAAACAGGGAAGTGAGCATGGAAGTGAAAAAGTTACTACATGACAGTATTGTGATACCAACTATAACGTACGGAAGTGAAACTTGGACGTTGTTGGAAGGACATAGGTCAAGAGTGAGAGCAATGGAAATGAGTTATTTAAGAGGAGCCTGTGGAGTCACATGGAGAGACAGGCTGACGAATGAGGATATAAAGGAGCGTTGTGGTGTGGATGTGGATGTGATAGGAAGCGTTATGAGGAACACACTGAGGTGGTTTGGCCATGTGGAGAGGATGGAGGGTGAAAGACTGACGAAGAGAGTGTATGTGAGTGAGGTGGAGGGGGGAAGAGGGAGGGGGAGGCCGAGGATGAGATGGAGGGATGGGGTGGAGAGGTATATGAGAGAGGGGGGTGTGAGTTGGGAGCAGGGCAGTGAAACGGCGGGGGACAGGGCGACTTGGAGGCGATTTGTTTGTGGCCACCCCAAACGGGATTGAGGCGTCTGGTAATAGATAGATAGATAGATAGATTGTTTTGTTGATGATGATTATTATGATGCTAATACTACTGATGATTATGGTGCTTATACTGTTGTTGTTGGTGGTGGTGGTGGTGCTGTGGCCCTACGCTCCTCTGACCATGAACCTGGTGAATAGCAGGCTGAAGTAGGTCTGCTCCTGCAGTTTTCTTCCTTCTTTCACATGATGCAGGAGTTGATGAACGTTTCTACAACAAGGAAGCAGCGCCACCTGGTTATACCCATGACACTCATGAGACTCAGCTGTCTGAGGCAACCGACAGCAAACCCTTTTCTGTATCCTCCTACTTTCTCTATACTCATTTCAAAGCCAAAGGTGGCTGTTGTGTATACATACGCAACGACTTATCTTGCTCTCGTGTTCCTGAACTTGATTCTTCTGAATTCTCCACACTCTGGCTTCGGCTTTCCTGTCATTCTCTGATTAAATATATCTGTGCTGTTTACTTATCCCCTAATTCTACTGACTATCAAAAATTCTTCGACTATCTTACTTCTACGATGGAACACATTCTGTCCATTTCTCCTTTCTCTGAAATCTCCATTCTTGGAGATTTCAATGTTCACCACCACCTTTGGCTCTCCTCTCCTTTCACGGATCCACCTGGTGAACAAGCCTACATCTTTTCTATCCTTAATGACCTAGAGCAGCTTGTACAGCACCCTACCCGTATCCCTGACCGCCTTGGAGAGAGCTCCAACATACTTGACCTCTTCCTCACAACTAATCCTTCTGCTTACTCTGTTAATCTTTTCTCTCCGTTGGGCTCCTCCGATCACAACCTTATTACCTTAACCTGTCCTATCACTCCGGTACGGCCTGTGGACCCTCCAGGGAAACGTCATCTGTGGCATTTTGGAGCCGCGAACTGGGAGGCCCTCAGGCAGTACTTCTTTGATTTTCCCTGGAATGATTATTGCTTCCATGGCCGTGAGCCATCTGAGTGTGCCTTGCTCATTACGGAGGTTATTCTCTCGGGCATGGAAGCATACATTCCTTTCTCATATCCTTTGACTAACGCAAGAAAGCCTTGGTTTAATCACGCTTGTTCTAATGCTGTCTGCAACAAGGAGAAGGCCTACAAAAGGTACCGGAGCCAACCCACCCCTGAATCACATCATCTTTACGTTTCTGCCCGGAATCGTGCTAAGTCTGTTCTTCGCTCTACTAAAAATAATTTCATCCATACTAAATGCTCTCAACTCTCCAACTCGAATTCTTCCCGCTCCTTCTGGCACCTTGCCAAAAATCTTTCTAACAACTTTACCTCATCATCCTTCCCTCCTCTTTTCTACTCTGATGGTTCTGTAGCTATTTCTTCTACTGATAAAGCAGATCTCTTGGCACAGACTTTCTCCTCCAATTCCACCTTAGACGATTCCGGTGCTCTTCCTCCATCACTTCTCCCCTCTGACTTCCTCATGGCTGACATTAAAATTTCTTCAGTTGATGTATTTTCTGCCATCACTGGCCTCAGCACTAACAAGGCATATAGGCCTGATGGGGTCCCTCCTGTTGTTCTCAAGAACTGTGCTTCTGTGCTTACACCCTGCCTAGGCAAACTCTTTCGCCTTTGTCTGTCAACTTGTACCTTTCCTTCTTGCTGGAAGTTTGCTCTCATTCAGCCAGTCCCAAAGAAGGGTGACCACTCCCAACCCTCCAACTGTCGTCCAATTGCTTTAACGTCCTGTATTTCAAAAGTTTTCGAGTCAATTCTTAATAGAAAAATTTTAAGGCATCTTTCCTATCACAACCTTCTTTCCGATCGTCAGTATGGGTTCCGTCAGGGACGCTCCACTGGCGATCTTCTCACCTACCTTTCAGACTCCTGGTCATCCTCCTTTCGGGACTTTGGCGAAAGCTTTGTCGTTGCACTTGACATCTCAAAGGCTTTCGATCGAGTCTGGCGTAAATCTTTAATTTCCAAACTGCCCTCCTACGGTTTCTATCCTTCTATCTGTGCCTTCATCGCTAGCTTCCTTTCTGGTCGTTCTAAAGCCGCTGTTGTAGACGGCCATCGTTCTCCTCCTAGATCTATCAACAGTGGTGTTCCTCAGGGCTCTGTCCTATCACCAACTCTCTTCCTTTTATTCATCAATGATCTTCTAAGCAGTACATCTAACCCTATCCACTCATACGCTGATGACTCCACCCTTCACCTTTCCATTCGGTTCCCGCAACGCCCATCTCAACAGTTACTTCAAGAAACAAGGGATGAGGCTATGGCACACCTAATGTCTGACTTGGCTCGTATCACTGACTGGGGTAAAAATAATAATGTTGTCTTTAATGCATCTAAGACTCAGTTCTTACACCTATCAACCTTACAAAATCTTCCACAGGTATACCCATTAATGTTTAATAATATTCAGCTTAATCCTGCATCATCTTTGAACATGCTTGGGGTTTCATTTACTCGGGACTTATCTTGGAAAGACCATATTACATCTCTTGTAAAATCTGCTTCCAAGAGATTGGGTGTGCTAAGCCGACTCCGCTCTTTCTTTACCCCTGCACAATTGTTGACTATACAGAGGTTTTATCCGCCCCTGTGTGGAGTACAACTCTGATGTGGGGGGAGGCTCCCCACATGCAGCTCTTCTCAATAGGGTGGAGTCAAAGGCTTTTCGTCTCATTAACTCTCCTCCTCTTACTGACTCCCCTCAACCTCTGTCTCTTCGCCGCACTGTTGCATCTTTATCTCTTTTCTATCGCTACTTTAATGGTCACTGCTCCGCTGAACTGTCTGCTTGCATTCCTCCACCTCTACGACGGGCGTGTAGCACCCGTCTGGCAGCAAACTCTCATCCCTTTTCTGTCCAACTCTCTAATGCAAGAGTTAACCGTTACTCTCAGTCTTTCATTTATGCAACAGGTCAGCTCTGGAACTGTCTCCCTCTGTCTGTATTTCCTGCTGCCTATGATCTCCAGTCTTTCAAACGCAGTGTGTCCAGGCATCTCAAAATGATCGGATCTTGAATTTGGCTCTCTCTTGTATTTTGTTTTTCTCTTGGAGGGAACTGTTACTGCGGGCCATGGCCTTTGGTTCCTTCTTCCTCGCATAAAAAAAATAAATAAATAAATAAACACTGCGTTAGGGTCGTCCTGTTCATCACTCAATATGACATAAGTGTAGTATTTATTCTTTCTTAATTTGACAGTAATGAGATTCCCCTTAGATCCAGTCTTTGTAAAGCTAAAATAAGAAGTGAGTATTCCAGGGGAGGGAAAGGGTGGGAGTGACTGATGGGATAGTTGTGTTGACTCAAGGCTAGGTGTTGGCAGTTGTCGACAGTCAAGACTGGTTAAGCTACAGCATCTTGTTGTGGCAATGACAGTTGCTTCTTGACATACTTGTCTGTGTACTGTACAGAATACCTCTGCGTCAGATCCATCTCGCAGATGGGAGATCTTGAATTCTCTCTAGGGGTCGGTCAGACTATAGGTCAGACTTGGTTTTCACCATGTCCTTATTCAGTGAGCAGTTCAGTTGTGAACCTGGATATGAAATCAATGGCTGTGTCTTACCCTCGGGAAAGAGAGACTTAATAGAAACTGATATTTATCTTAAGAACTGTAGATTCACTGATATTTATTCTATGCTTACTTTCTTTTACACCCAGACATAAATGACTTACCTGAGAGTTGATTACATTATATATATATATATATATATATATATATATATATATATATATATATATATATATATATATATATATATATATATATATAATCACAGATGTTGCTTTTAATTCATGAAATGAATTTCCATATTTCTCCCCACAACGGAATTTATTCTGGTATATCGATGCGTATTCAATTCCAATATTGCTAGTATATTGTTCCAAGCGAGATGACCTGTATATTGCCCTGACTGTGGTATATAAAAAGTGGGCTGCATGGCTGGACTGGTTGGGTGAATTATGATGTGACTGATATGACTAGTTATAGCCAAGCCACGACGCTCATGTCAAAAACTCACAAGAGAGGGGATCATTATGCCCACTGAAAAGGGTGTTTTATTACTATAGTTACTGCATCATTCCTCTCTCTCATGTCGCCTGCGTTATTCTTCTGTGTTTTTGTTACGGATGATGAATGGTGTAAATGGCTTTATGACAACATTGCACATTGTCATTAATAGCTTATAGTCCATATGGAGTAAATAAGAGAATGTTACAGGCTGCCTTGAATCTAAATGGCCAGAAGAATCTAAACTTCAGAAATTGATAAAATTATATATACTTATTAGTATGTTTTAGTGAAAGTATTCTGCATCTCTCCCTTGTAGCGAAAAAAAAAAGTATGTAGTCAATAAAATATTCAACAAACTTTGAGGTCAATTAGATCATATCCTAAAACTTCGTTTTAGTAACATACCTTTGGAAAGTTTAGGCTGGGGATGATAGAAAAGTATCAAGACAGTTCCGAATATGTTGTCAACGTATTCGTAACACCTGAACAATATTTTCATTAGTAATTAGCTTTCCAAAATTAAACCAATTAAAAAATGCAATACCCAGCTTCCCTGGTGATGAGCCTGATGTATCACAGATAGTTCAGGAACAGAACCAAACATCAGGATATTCGTCTTTCTAGAGAATGGAAGTCTCACTGTTTCCAATCAAAATTTATTTGTTTAAAGTATTATATATGACAAGAGGGACATAGATTAATTTACTTGATTTTCACATAAATGAGACATGCTTTCGAAACTTGCATTTTTATCTTTACTTATGTGAAAAATCCTGCTTAATAAATTTCAGTAGAGTATGTACAGCTAGTAATAGTGTCCTTCACATTATACTTTAAAGAGGCAGACTTTGTACACAGTCCATGAAAAATAGATACCGGTATATATCTAGATTATAGTTTCATAGCGCAGTGAATGGTTCAATTCAGTTACTGAAACTGTATTTACTGTGAGGAAGTGTAAGTCGGGCCGAAATTGTTGGATCTTTCCCATAAACCCAATATGGGAAAAAACTTTCTAGACATAGCCAACTTCCACACAAAATTTAACGGACTGCTGTTGTCAGACATGGCAAAGACCTTCAAAGGACTCTGTTACAAAGCTAGAACTTCCAAACTGTCCATCACGCGACCATTTGATAATATGGTTATTAGCCAAAGTAGTAAACGTTTTTCTGACCTACAAATGTCGCATGAAGATAGTAGTACAACAATTGAGTGGATAATGAGCACCTCCAGCTACCATTCATTCTCAATACCTAAACCGGCCAATCAGAAATTCTATTTATTCCTTACTTATTCTTTCATTTTCAGCAAGAATCGGAATCAGCTTTTCATTTGATTTGACCGTAAACGTACATAATTCAGTTTCTGTCAAAACCTTCCATTATCAATAATTACACATCACCATGACAAACAAATACCCCACTTGCTTCATCTTTCATATTAACACGGCTATTCATCATCCATTCATGGACACATCCATCCCATACTCTATTGCTCCTCATACTTACCATTCACCTTCATCTCACTCAGACCTTACATATTTAGCCTTTCATCTACAGTCACCATCTTAACCCCTTAAGACCGCAATTGTTTCAGGCAGGGTATCTCCCAGAACCGCAAATCAGGGGTCTTTTGGCGACTTTCATCAAGGGCAAATTGACTGTGTTCTGGCTAAAGAGGAAGAATTGACACACCTGACAACGCAATCCGTATCCCCGTAGGCCTAATGGTTACCGCACAATCGCGCGTCAAGGTCAAAAAAAAGTTTATGATAGTTACCCCTCGAAAACGATCGAAAACATGAAAATTTTGATTACCTATTTTTCTTATTGAAACAGGTCATTTCAAATTGTTTTGTCACACCAACCATGAAAACAGGTGTATGTAGGTGTGGGGAGATTACTAGACTGTGGGGAGATAAAGTAGGCTGTGGAGAGTAGGCCTATAGGTACGGGGGTTGGAAATAACCAGCTTTTCGCATGACAAGAAAGCACTTCAGTGTGTTCTGTAACATCTACCATGAAAACAGGTGTGTATATAGGTGTGGGGAGATAACTAGTGAGGGGAGTAGGCCTACAAAGCCTTGGTGGTACTTGAGGAGAAAATTTTTGGCAACAACCAAATTCTCTTGTGGAAACCCTCCATTTCAATGGGATTTGTCATACCAGCCTTAAAAACAGGTGTGTATGTAGGTGTGGGGAGATAAAAACAGGTGTGGGGACTAGCCCTATAAGGCCTCATAATCATTCCAAAACTAACACAGATGCATATAAATATTTATAACCATCAAGGACATCAAAATAAAGTTGAATAATGCTATAAATGCATGCATAAGAAAGGAAAAAAAGCAATAATTTTTTTCCGATTTCTCTTTTTACCCTCCCAACTTCTCGTTACACATTTATCACACCATTACAATTATCACATTATCATTACACTTCATCACACTTATCAATACAGTTCCGGCAACAACTAAATTCTCTTGTGGAAACTCTCCATTTCATTGGAATTTATCACACCAGCCATGAAAACAGGCATGTTTGTATGTGTGGGGAGATGAAACAGGTTCGGGGAGCGGTCCTACAAGGCTTCATAGTCTTTCGAAAACTAACACAGACGGACACTACTCAGAGGTGCTAATCTGGGCAGGCAGGGAGAATGAAAAGATAATAATAAGATGCATTGTATGTCGTACAATATACAGCATTCTCCAACTACGTACCGGAACGTACAGGAACTGGTAGGTACGAAGATAGAAAAGAACAGAGTGAGGTGTTATAATTTGGAAAGAAGTAGAAACAACATGAAACAAGTACGTTCATCAGGCCTGACACTCGGGGGCCTGTTAGGGGTTGGAAGGGTAGTGAGGGACAAAGAGTGAGAGATGGGGTGGGGTTTTGGGGGGGGGACAAGGCTAGCAGGGAGGGAGGAGGGGCAAGGGAGGGTGGGAAGGGACGCAGGTTGCTGTGGGAGGAGAGATGCAGTTGCGTGGAGGGGTGGGAGAGTGATGGGGGACAAGGAGGGAGTGAGGGAGTGGAGCAGAGGGTGGCATTGAGGCGGCCGAGAGGGGGGTGCCCCCCCACCGCCCGGGTTGGTCCGATCCCTCCTCACGCCACATCAGGGGCGAGTTCTCACTGGCCTGAAGCCATGTACACCCTATATAATAAGAATCGGGACCCCACGAGCTGATGCGTCTCGCAATGACCACTGATACGCTCCAGAACTCAGTTGGGGCTTCAAATTCCTTTGTACGGTGTGGCATATTGTATTGTGCAGTTAGGGTCCCGATTCTTTTTTTATAGGGTGTACGTCATAATCGGGGTGGAGCAAGTGCTCCGCAGTTTTTTACAGGCCGCGTTCAATTGATGCGATTAGGCATTTTGGCATAAAACTCAAATTGCATCAATTGATGTGATTAGGACTTAAGGAGTTAATTTTCCCCTTTTCACATCATTCACTATCTTTATATATCTGTAATTCTAGGTGAACAAGGCCCGACTTCTCGGTCCTAGGACACCTAACGTGTACCGGGGTCCTCTTTCGAGACTGGGGCTTAGTGCAATAAAGAGAGGTAGGACACAAAAACTCCAGGCAATAACCTTTACACATATATTACCACAGTCAGACACAGGACAAAAACAGCAGATATTACAACACAGTATATGGCAAAGAATGAAACCTTAACTAGGAAATTAGTATCTCGCAGGATACTGGCTTAACTGATACTGAGGCCAACACAGTAATTCTAGCGCACCGGTGTACAGGGAATACAGGCGCGCTTGAGAGCACGGGGAGTGAGTCTCACAGGGGGGGGAGGGGAGTGACTCGCGGTGGGTCAGAACAGAGTTATAGTAATATTGGGAGAGAGTAAGTATTATTAATTCAAA
Organism: Coenobita brevimanus; assembly: GCF_032717465.1. Lineage (NCBI taxonomy): Eukaryota > Metazoa > Arthropoda > Malacostraca > Decapoda > Coenobitidae > Coenobita > Coenobita brevimanus. The sequence goes on along the minus strand of NC_137008.1, from coordinate 4,234,558 downwards.
CTTAGTATTTGCTAATAGCAAAGGGGTTTTGACAATTGATTCTATTTCTCGTTTACATTCACGGTAACTGCTGGGAGGAGATTTGTAAAGAGAGAGAGGATGACACTGGGAATTCACTGTGTTCAAGGTAATACAAGCGGGAGAATAGTATTAACACTTTCTCTACTGTTTTCTTGTAACACTGGAGTATTTTACTACAGAGGATTTCTCGGGGGAGTAGTCTTACTGGTTTTCCGCAAGGGCATCACTCGTGAGTCTGATTCACCAGAACTTAGTTTCTGCACTCGTCCTTACTCATCCACCCGTGATTTCACTCTCCCCGATATTCAACACACATTAAGTCACTGTATCACTGTTACACTAATTCTGGGACAACGTCACACTTAAAATAAGTCAATTCACTAGTTCTGGGGCAACACCACACTTAACATGATTCACTCATATAGTGGGGGCAGTGGGGAGACATGCCGGCGACAACTCTGCCGGGATAGGGGCACTGCCAAGGGTGAGCATGCCGAGAGGGCACGGGACGACTCGCAGGGGGGTCCTCTCACGTCCAGGGCTGCAGGTGGCGAAGGAGCCTGCAGTCTCCGGGCAAGGTTCATGAGTGTGGCCCTCAGTACTGGGGCCGAACAGGTCCAGAAATCTCTGGCTCAGGTCTCGGCCAGAGATGGAGGTCTTACGCTGCCTTGTGGACGTGGAGAGATCACGCCCGGGCGTCCTGAGGAGGGTCTGGAGTGACTGAGGGCTGCGGCTCCCAGAGTCAAGGGGTGCCATCAGGGAGGGGCTGTGGCACCGACCTGAACTAGGGTCCGTCAGGTGGGTCTTCTCTAGGGCCAGGCATAGGAAGCGGAGGCCAGGGGAAGCTGTAAGGCCTCGCTGGGGTTCTCCGATACTGGAGGTCCGGGCTCTTGTTTCACGCTGGGGCGATGACACTATCGACACCTCTCTTTGGCTGTGGGGCCCGGCAATTGGCCGTGCGTGGCTGCCCAAGGATGCAACTATGAGGTGCCGAGGCCTTGCAATTGGCTGTGGCCTGAGTGGGGGAGTCAGCGCGCCTCTGGACACCGGAGTGGCAATTGGCTGTCTTACGAAGACGGGAGTGGCAGTAGGCCATCTCCTTCTGCCGGAGGGAAGAGCAGCAGTAGGCCGTCTCGGGGGCAACACCTTCAGAGAGGCAATCGGCCATCTGACAAAGGCGGGAGCTGCAGTAGGCCGTCTCCTTCTGCCGGAGGGAGGAGCAGCAGTAGGCCGTTTCGGGGGGAACACCTTTGGAGCGGCAATCAGCCGTCTCGGGGGGAACACCTTTGGAGCGGCAATCGGCCGTCTCGGGGGAACACCTTTGCAGTGGCAATCAGCCGTCTCGGGGGGAACACCTTTGGAGCGGCAATCGGCCGTCTAATGAAGGTGGGAGCGGCAGTAGGCCGTCACCTTCTGCTGGAGGGAGGAGCGGCAATAGGCCGACTCTGGTGCAGCACCTCCAGAACGGCAATCGGCCGTCTGACGGAGGAGGGAGCGGCAGTAGGCTGTCTCCTTCTGCCGGAGGGAGGAGCGGCAGTAGGCCGACTCAGGGGCAGCACCTTCGGAGCGGCAATCGGCCGTCTGGCGAAGGCGGGAGCGTCAGTAGGCCATCTCCATCTGCCGGAGGGAGGAGCAGCAATAGGCCGACTCTGGAGAAACACCTTCGGAGCAGCAATCAGCCATCTGACGAAGGCGGGAGCGGCTGTAGGCTGTCTCCTGAGGGGTGCTGTCTGGAACTGAATGAGCAGCTCCACCCCTAGCTGATCCGGCAGTCCCACTCCCCGAATGTAGTGTCCTCTTCCTGCTAGGGTGACTGTGCGACGGCTGGGTGTTATAGGGGCACACGGCCCGGACTGACTTATGCCGTTGTCGCACGGCATCCCGTGGTTTGGCTGCAGCTACTCCGTGGGATCCGGGTGGGGGTGTCAGTGCGTTTCTGGGGGCACTGTGCTGTACACCATGCATCTCGTTTTCGGGGGCACTATGCTGTACGCCACGCATTTCAAAATCAATGCACAGTTAATTAAATAACTGCATCCACCATGGAGGCGAGGACATCGCATCATGTTTTCGAGCAGTAGTGTGTTGTGGGAAACATCGCCATATAACGTTCAATACATGTTCCAGTGACAAAAACGGAATGTTTACGTATTACAAATATTAACAGTGCAGACAATTCCAGAAAGAAAAACATCGATATGGACAAAATGATAGGCTATCAAAAATTTATTGTGCAAAAGATCCGTAACAGAGAACAAAATGTGGAGGTTAAATGCACATCTATAAAAATCTCTTACTCATCTTTTTGATCGCCTGTGATTGGTGCGGTGAATCTGAATACTGATCGGTTATCACTATAAATCTGGTCCAACCTAAAAAAAAAAAATAAAAATCGCTCTCAAACATGTCCATTAGTTTACAACCTTTAAATCTGAAGCGGCAACAGGCTACCAAAAATATTGTTCATTTACTACATTTGGTATACAGATGCATCGGATGAGTATGGAATGGTAGCAGTGCAAGTAAGAGTAAGCAAATGTTTATCTACAGGCCTGAAGTGCTGGTGTTTGTAGACATGTGTAGGTAGAGAGGTTTGAGGTGCATGCTTGTGTTGCCAGGTGTGTGTGTGTGTGTGTGTGTGTGTGTGTGTGTGTGTGTGTGTGTGTGTGTGTGTGTGTGTGTGTGTGTGTGTGTGTGTGTGTGTGTGTGTGTGTGTGTGTAGAGGTGCGAAGTGCAGGTGTCTGTAGACAGATGTGAGTGGCTTGTGTAAGTAGATAATTATGTGTAGACAGTTGTATGAAGAAAAATGATCGCAGACCAGTGTGTGAGGTGTAGGTGTGTGTATACAAGTGTGAGATACAAGTGTGTGTAGACTGGTGTGGGCTTAGAACAGAAGTGAGATACTAGTGTGTGTAAACAGGTGTGAGAAGCTGGCCTGACAGATGTTGGATGCTGGTATGTGTAGACAGGTGAGGCGTGCTAGTGTGTGTAGACAAATGTAAGATGCAGGTTTGTGTAGAAATATGTAAACTAGTGTGCATAGACTGGTGTGCGTGTGTGTGTGTGTGTGTGTGTGTGTGTGTGTGTGTGTGTGTGTGTGTGTGTGTGTGTGTGTGTGTGTGTGTGTGTGTGTGTGTGTGTGTGTGTGTGTGTGTGTGTGTGTGTGTGTGTGTGTAGGTAGGTAGGTAGGTGGTTCAGTCGGTAGAGAGGTGGCCTGCAGTCCCAACGGACCTAGGTCCAAATCCCCGCTGGGGCAGGGAACAGTTTAAGGATTTGAATTTCATTAACTCAGTCTTTACTGATCTACCAGAAGACCCGCCGACATGTTAAAGTACCCCCGCTAATACCAATACATTAGTCTTGTATAAGACAGCCCTAGCATGTAATCAATATGGGCGGTGGGTATTAGCGCCGAAGTGGTGACATGTAGTGGTGTATGGTATGTAGGTGGACTGCTGGGCCTTGATAGCAGGCTGTGAAACCTATGCCAAGAGTCGGACACATAGAAAAAAAAAATGGTAGGTAGGTAGGTAGGTAGAGGGTGCAGCTGTGTGTAGACAGGCGTGAGGTGATGGTGTGTGTAAACAGGAATGAGATTCTGGTGTGTATAGGCAGATGTGTGCAGACGTGGGTGATGCGCTTGTGTGTGAACAGATTTGTAACGCAAGCGTGTGTTGCCATGTGTGTTTAAGTAAGTATGATGTAAGTGTGCATAGACAGGTGTGTGATGCAGTTGTGTCTAGGCAGTTGTGCGATGCGCGTGTGTGTAGACGTGTGTGTAAATAGATATGTGATGCACACGTATAGCCAGGTGTGTGTAAATAGTTGTTTAATGCCGGTGTGTAGGCAAGTGTGTGGACCAGGAGGTTTGTCGAGGTGTGTTGTTGTTGTTGTTGTATTTGTTGTTTTCGTTGTTTTTGTTGTAATTTAACTGATAGAGCAGACTCATTGACCGATGGTAAGAAACCGTATTTACGAGATTATCCCGTAAGTTCCTGCACAGTTGATGTTGCCTGTGTCTTTGTGTGACGTGCTGTACAGTGCCCCGTTGTGTGTGTTAAGTTGTGTGGGATTATTCTACAAGCTGGGTACATGTTATCTGCGATTCCGCCCAATCCATTTCTGAGCTGGTAGTTAAGGAGTTCATAGTGATGGCCTCTTTTAAACCTAACTAGATGAACTCGATCATTTCTATTTAAGAACATCTCCAATGGCTATTGTCTTGCTCTGCTGACGAGGTGAATATGATGACATTTTTTTCATTGCTAACTTTGGAAAGTCTAGGGGTGGCGTATTGTTGTACAGGGTTTGTTAATGCTCGTGTGGTTATTATCTAATGAGTTTAGGTGTGTTGTGTGTCTCTGCCATGTAATTACTGAAGTGTTGCGTACTGGCACAGGCTGCTACATAGAATTGTGTGCCCTCTCATATCAAGGTAGTTTCTGACAGAGGCTTTAATTTCAAAGTGAAAGTGATATGTGGGAGTGGTTTTGGTGTAGTGAATGGTGATGCATGCATAGAGGGTTGGTCTGTATGATTTGCAACGTGTTGTGACTATTAAATAGGCTGGAAACCCATCACTGATCCAATGTATTGTGTGTAGATTAAGGAGAGTGTTTCTTTTTGCTCCCCAAAGTTTGACCCTGTGGTTACCCTGAGTGTTATGAGTCTGGGGGGCACTGCCTCTTGGTGTCTTGTACGTGGTCCTTGAAGGTGAGTCCGACACACATAAATTGTTAAGTGTGATGTGAGGGAAGTAATTTAATGTACTCATGTTTACTCTTGGTGATGAATGTATGGTAGATTTGGCTGGGGCAATCAGTAGATTGTTGTCCTTTACCCAAGTCTACTGTGTGTTCAGGCAGATCAGTTGCAGCGTGCAGGATATGTCTACAGTGTGGTGTGTGGTTGTTATGGTGATTTCATCTGCATATGAGGCAATGTTAATGGGCAGCTAGAGTACGGAATTATAATGCATGTATCGGTTGAAGAGTGTGCGTGAAAGATTGGAGCCCTGTGGAACTCTGTAAAAGATATGTTGTGTTCATGATGGCTTGCCCTGAAATGGAACATGTGCTTGTCTAAAAGACATATAGTTAGTATGCCAGCTTTATGATGTTTTTAATATTGGGTCGTATATTCTTGGTAATTAGATTGTGTCGGGGGCTGGCTCGTAGGCTGTGAGTAGTATGCTTTGTGCTGGGATCGTGGAGTTAATGCCGTCCGATGCTTGTTGTGTGAGATAAATCAGTGAGGTGTTTGTAGAGTGCAGTGCTCTAAATCTATTGTAAAGGAGCAAGGTCGACATGGGGTGTGACTTTGTGGAGAATGAGGGCTAGGAAGCAGACTGTAGCACCAGTCGAGCAGGGAGGTACTCCCAAGGTGGATGGTATGCTGATGACAAGGAGAGCCGGAGCTCCCCTTTCATCAGCCTTGAGGACTCGCTCATGACCATGCCTCTTTCTGAGCCTTTTGAAGTGTTTCAATAACACAGACAATAAGCCAGAATGCTCCTCAATACAAGTTCCTCTTACTGTCAACATCAGACTATATGCACATTACACATTACATTTCCTTTTCAAAATTCAACAAAATGGCATCTTATGATCAAGATTCGGAGTACCCAGAGGGGAGAGGCATAAATGTCCCCACCATCCGCCCCTCTCCTGGTGACGACCCAGAGAGAAGCCTGGAATCACTGTCTAAATCGCTACTTCATTTCTGCAACATTCGAGGCCTTTCCTCTAACGTTCTCCCTGTTGAGCACCACCTCTCCTCTAAACCTGACCTTCTCATCCCAACAGAGACTTAGCTGTCTGAGCCACCTGGGAGCAAACCATTCTCTGTATCCTCCTGCTTTCTCTATATTCATTTAAAGCCAAACGTGGCTGTGGTGTTTATGTACTCAGTGACATATCTTGCTCTCTAGTTCCTGAACTTGAATCTTCTGAATTTTCTACTCTCTGGCTTCGGCTGTCCTGTCTTTCATTGAATAAATATATCAGTGCTGTTTATTTATCTCCTAATTCTACCGACATAAAAATTCTTTGGCTTTCTTACTTCTAAGATGAAACACATCCTATCCATTTCTCCCCTCTCTGTAACCTTCATTCTAGGAGATTTCAATGTTCACAACCACCTTTGGCTCTTCTCTTCTTTCACTGAGCCACCTGATGAACAAGCCTATACCTTTTCTATTCTTAATGACCGAAAGCAGCCTGCACAACACCCTACCCATATCTCTGACAGCCTTGGAGAGAGTTCTAACATACCTAACCTCTTCCTTACAACTAATCCTTCTGCTTACGCTGTTAACCTTTGTTCTCTGTTGGGCTCCTCCAATCAAAACCTTATCACCTTAACCCGGCCTATTGCTCCAGTAAGGCCTATGGACCCTCCAAAGAAGTGGCAGCTGTGGTATTTTGAAGATGCTGATTGGGAGGCCCTCAGGCAGTACTTCTTTGATTTCCCCTGGAATAATTATTGCCTCCATTGCTGGGTACTATCTGAGTGTGCCTTACGCATTACGGAGGTTATTCTCTCAGACATGGAAGCATTCATTCCTTTCTTACATCCTCTGACTGATGCAAAAAAAGCTTGCTTTAATGACTCCTGTTCTATTGTTGACCACACTAAGGAGAAGGCTTACAAAAGGCACCGAAGCCAATCCATTCCTGAATCTCATCTCTTTCATGTTTCTACCCGGATTCATGTAAAGTCATTTGTTCGCTCTGCTAAAAATAATTTCATTCATACTAAATGTTAAGCTCTCTAACTCGAATTCTTACTGTTCCTTCTGGCACCTTGCCCAAAACCTTTCTAATGACGTTATTTCTTCATCCTTCCATTCTCTTTTCCATTTTCATGGCTCTGTAGCGATTTCTTCTACAGATAAAGCAGAACTCTTCACTCAGACCTTCTCCAATTTCACCTTAGATGATTCTGGCACTGTTCCTTCATCACCTCCCCACTCTGACTTCCTCATGGCTGACATTAAAAATTCATCAACTGATTGATTTTCTGCCATCACTGACCTCAGTACTAACAAGGCATATGGGCTTGAAGGGGTCCCTCCTGTTGTCTTCAAGAACTGTCTTTTTGTGTTTACATCCTGCCTAGGTAAACTTTCTCGCCTTTGTCCATCAACTTTCCTTCTTGCTGGAAATTTGCTCTCATTATTTCTGTCCCAAAGAAGGGTGACCATTTGCAACCCTCTAACTATCGCCTAATTGCTTTACCATCCATTTGTCTCAAAATTTTTCGTGTCTATTCTTAACAGAAAAAATTTTAAGCATCTTTCCTATCACAATATTCTTTCTGATCGTCGGTATGGATTTCGTCCGGGAAGCTCCAGTGGCGATCTTCTCACCTACCTTTCAGACTCCTGGTCATCCTCCTTTCGGGATTTTGGCGAAAGCTTTGCCATTGCACTTGGCATCTCAAAGGTTTTCCATCGAGTCTGACCTAAATTCATAATTTCCAAACTGCCCTCTTACGGTTTCTATCGTTCTGCTGTTCCTTCATCTGTAGCTTCCTTTCTGGTCGTTCTATAGCTGCTGTTGTAGGCGGCCACCGTTCTTCTCCTATATATCAACAGTGTTATTCCTCAGGGCTCTGTCCTATCACCAACTCTCTTCCTTTTATTCATCAACAACCTATGCTGTCCATCTAACCCAATCCACTCATACGCTGATGACTCCATTCTTCATCTTTCCATTCGCTTCAAGCAGCATCCATCTCAGCAGTTACTTTTACAGACAAGGGATGAGTTAATGTCTGATTTGGCTTGTATCTTTGACTGGAGTAAAAGTAATCTTGTGTTTATTGCATCAAAAACTCAGTTCTTACATCTACCAACCAAACAAAATCTCCCACAGGAATACCCGGTATTGTTTAATAATATTCAGCTTAATCCTGCATCATCTTTAAACATACTTGTGGTTTCATTTTCTCGGGATTTATCTTGGACAGATCATTACACCTCTTGTAAAACCTGCTTCCAAGAGATGATGTGTGCTAAGCCTACTCCGTACCTGCACAGTTGTTGACTTTATATACGGGTTTTATTTGCACATGTATAGAGTACAACTCTCATGTATGGGAAGGCTCCCCATATACAACTCTTCTCAACAAGGTGGAGTCATAGGCTTTTCGTCTCATTAACTCTCCTCCACTTACTGGCCTCCTTCAACCTCTGTCTCTTCGCCGCATTGTTGCATCTTTATCTCTTTTCTATCGCCACTCCAATGGTCACTGCTCCTTGAACTGTCTGCTTGCATCCCTCCACCACGACGACGGGTGAGTAACACCCGTCCAGCAACGAACTCTCATCCTTTTCCCCAACTGTCTAATGCAAGAGCTGACCGTTACTCCCAGTCCTTCATGTATGCAACAGGTCAACTCTGCAACTGTTTCCCTCTGTCTGTATTTCCTATTTCCTATGATCTCCAGTCTTTCAAAAGCAGTGTGTTGAGGCCTATCGAAATGAACGGATCTTGAATTTGGCTCTCTGTCGCATTCCTTTTTTTTTTTTTTCTTGGAGGGAATGAATTGCGGGCTCCTGGCCTTTGGTTCATTCTTCCTTGTATAAAAAAAAAGCTACTTTAAATGATGTGCTACTTAATATTTTGGGGCAGTACGAAGAAGTGTGTGTTCGGTCCTTGTTTGTTTGTTTTTTATAGTGATAACTAGGATGTACATGGTTCAAAATACTGGGAATGCTACTGTCTGCGGTGAAGTAGCTACTGATGTTTTTCAGAGCCTAATTGCATTGTGATGTTAAATACTGCAGGTGCATTTTTAATGCACGGAAGAAGAACCCAAAGGCTTGAGTCCACTATGACTGTTCCTTCCTTGAAAGAAAAGAAAAATAACAATGGAGAGCCAGATTCAGAATCCATTCATTTCAATATGCCTGGACACATTGCGTTTAAAAGATAGGCGGTCATAGGCAGAGTGAAATACAGACAGATGAAGACAGTTCCATAGTTGACATTTTGTATACTGGGAGTATCTGTTAATTCTTGCATTCGAGATATGGACAGAAAAAGTGAGATTCTGCTGCTATATGAGTTCTAGGCACTGGCCAAAAAGGAAAGGAGATGCATGGAGTGACTATTGAAGTACAGACAGAAAAGAGATAAAGATTTAATAGTGTAACGAAGAGACAGAGGTTGGATGGGGCCAATAAAATGACTGGAATTAATGAGACGAAAAATATTTGACTTCACCCTGCTGCCAAGAAATGTAAGTGCCCCCCCCCCTCATACATTATAGTTATACTGTACACAAAGACGAGTAAACCGAAGTATAAATTAAACGTATGTGCCCGTGTAAAGCATGGAGTTGGCTTAGCACACGCAATCTATTCGAAGCAAAATTTTCAGTTGAGGTAATATGATATTTCCAGGATAAATCCCGAGAGAATGAAACCCCAAGTATTATTCTTTTTTATGTGAGGAAGAAGGAACCAAAGGCAACTAGCCCGCAAAACTGTTCCTTCCAATAGAAAAACAAAATACAAGAGAGAGCCAAATTCAAGATCCGATCATTTTGAGATGCCTGGACACACTGCTTTTGAAAGACTGGAGATCGAAGGAATCAGGAAATACAGACAGAGGGAGACAGTTCCAGAGTTGACCTGTTGCATAAATGAAGGACTGGGAGTAACGGTTAACTCTGGCATTAGAGAGTTGGACAGAAAAGGGATGAGAGTTTGCTGCTAGACGGGTGCTACGTGCCCGTCGTAGAGGTGGAGGAATGCATGCAGACAGTTCAGAGGAGCAGTGACCATGGAAGTAGCGAGAGAAAAGAGATAAAGATGCAACAGTGTGGCGAAAGTCAGAGGTTGAAGGAAGTCAGTAAGAGGAGGAGAGTTAATGAGACGAAAAGCCTTTGACTCCACCCTATTGAGAAGAGCTGTATGTGGGGAGCCTCCCCACACATGAGAGTTGTACTCCAAGCAGGGGCTGATAAAACCCCTGTATAGAGTCAACAATTGTGCAGGGGTAAAGAAGAAACGGAGTCAGCTTAGCACACCCAATCTCTTGGAAGTAGATTTTACAAGAGATGTAATATGATCTTTTCAAGATAAGTCCCGAATATATGAAACCCCAAGCATGTTCAAGGATGATGCAGGATTAAGCTGAATATTATTAAACATTAGTGGGTATACCTGTTGAAGATTTTGTCAGGTTGATAGATGCAAAAACTGAGTCTTTGATGCATTAAAAACAACCAGATTATTTTTACATTTCTCAGAGATATGATCAGAGTCAGACATTATGTGTGCCATAGCCTCATCCCTTGTTTGTTGAAGTAACTGCTGAGATGGACGTTGCGGGAATCGAATAGAAAGGTGAAGGGTGGAGTCATCAGCGTATGAGTGGATAGGGTTAGATGTACAACTTAGAAGGTCATTGATGAATAAAAGGAAGAGGGTTGATGATAGGACAGAGCCCTGAGGAACACCACTATTAACAAATCTAGGAGAAGAACGATGGCCGTCTACAACAGCGGCTATAGAACGACCAGAAAGGAAGCTAGAGATGAAGGCACAGATAAAAGGATAGAAACCGTAAGAGAGCAGTTTGGAAATTAAAGATTTATGCCAGACTCGATCGAAAGCCTTTGAAATGTCAAGTGCAATGGCAAAGCTTTCGCCAAAGTCCCGAAAGGAGGATGACCAGGAGTCTGAAAGGTAGGTGAGAAGATTGCCTGTGGAGCGTCCCTGACGGAACCCATACTGACGATCAGAAAGAAGGTTGTGATAGGAATGATGCTGTAAAATTTTTCTGTTAAGAATAGAATTGAAAATGTTTGAGATAAAGGATGTTAAAGCAATTGGACGATAGTTAGAGGGTTGGGAATGGTCACCCTTCTTTGGCACTGGCTGAATGAGAGCAAACTTCCAGCAAGAAGGAAAGGTACAAGTTGATAGACAAAGGCGAATGAGTTTGCCTAGGCAGGGTGTAACGACAGAAGCACAGTTCTTGAGAACAACAGGAGGGACTCCATCAGGCACATATGCCTTATTAGTATTGAGGCCTGTGATGGCAGAAAATACATCAGGTGAAGAAATTTTAATGTTAGCCATGAGGAAGTCAGAGGGGGGAAGTGATGGAGGAACAGCATCGGAATCGTCTAAGGTGAAATTGGAGGAGAAAGTCTGAGCGAAGAGATCTGCTTTATCAGTAGAAGAAATAGCTACAGAGCCATCAGAGTAGAAAAGAGGAGGGAAGGATGATGAGGTAAAGTTGTTAGAAAGGTTTTTGGCAAGATGCCAGAAGGAGTGGGAATAATTCGAGTTAGAGAGTTGTGAACATTTAGTACGGACGAAATTATTCTTAGCAGAGCGAAGAACAGACTTAGCATGATTCCGGGCAGAAACGTATAAAAGATGGGATTCAGGGGTGGGTTGGCTCCGGTACCTTTTATAGGCCCTCTCCTTGTTGCGGACAGCATTAGAACAAGCGTGATTAAACCAAGGCTTTCGTACATTAGTCAAAGGATATGAAAATGGAATGTATGTTTCCATGCCCGAGAGAATAGCCTCCGTAATGCGCAAGGCACACCCAGATTGCTCCCGGCCATGGAAGCAATAATCATTCCAGGGAAAATCAAAGAAGTACTGCCTGAGGGCCTCGCAATCCGCAGCTCCAAAGTGCCACAGACGACGTTTCTTTGGTGGGTCCACAGGCCGTACCGGAGCGATAGGACAAGTTAAGGTGATAAGGTTGTGGTCAGAGGAGCCCAACGGAGAGAAAAGATTAACAGTGTAAGCAGAAGGATTAGTTGTAAGGAAGAGGTCACGTATGTTGGAGCTCTCTCCAAGGCGATCATGGATACGGGTAGGGTGCTGTACAAGCTGCTCTAGGTCATTAAAGATAGAAAAGGTGCAGGCTTGTTCACCAGGTGGATCAGTGAAAGGAGAGGAAAGCCAAAGATGGTGGTGAACATTGAAATCTCCTAGACTGGAGATTTCAGAGAAAGGAGAATTGGATAGAATGTGTTCCATCGTAGAAGTAAGATAGTCTAAGAATTTTTGATAGTAGAGTTAGGAGATAAGTAAACAGCACAGATATAATTAGTCAGAGAATGACAGGAAAGCCGAAGCCAGAGAGTAGAGAATTCAGAAGAATCGAGTTCAGGAACACGAGAGCAAGATAAGTTGTTGCTTATATATACACAACAGCCATCTTTGGCTCTGAAATGAGTATAGAGAAAGTAGGAGGATACAGAAAAGGGTCTGCTGTCAGTTACCTCAGACAGCTGAGTCTCAGTTAGAAAAACAAGGTGAGGTTTAGAGAAGGAGAGGTGGTGCTCAACAGAGCAAAAGTTAGAGGAAAGGTCACGAATGTTGCAGAAAAGAAGAAGAAGAGATTCAGACAGTGGTTCCAGGCATCTTGAGTCGTCACCGGGAGAGGGGCAGAAGGTGGGGGGCATTTATGGTCCCCTCCTCCTGGGAACTCCGAGGCTATGTTATTCGACGCCATTTTTTTTTTTTTTCCAAATTTTGAAAAGGAAGTGTGGTGTGTATTGTGCATGTAGTTTGGTGTAGATAGTTAGAGAAACTTGTATTGGAGAGCATGCTGGCTTACTCTCTGTGTTACTGAGACACTGAAAAAGTTCAGCAAAGGGGGGTGGTCGAGACCTAGTCTCGAGGGCTGATGAAACGGGAGCTCCAGCTCTCCCTGTCATCCGCTTTCCATCCACCTTGGGAGCACTGCCCTGCTCGACTGGTGCTACAGTTTACTCCTTGCGATGTGGGATTGAGTTGAATATTGTTAAATATTAAAAAATATTCATGTGAAAGATATTGGTGGGTCGAAAGATGTATGAACTGAGTTTTGAATGCATTAAACACAAACAGATTACGGTTGGCACTCGGCTTGTGGAGTTCTTTGTTTCCTTGATAAAGTTATGTGTTTTCTGGAGTGAATGATGTTGTATTGCGATTGAATGGAAAGGACTACCTATCTTGAGATTTTTTTTCGAACTCAGTACAGTGCATGATGGTGTCAAGAGACTTGTATTTGTATACTGGTTCACCAGTGCGTTTACTTGTTCATCGTAGGAACAGATGAATTAGGAGATGAAGGTGGTGACAGCGTGGGTCTTGGAGGTGCTTGTTTATTATATCCGAGAGGGATCTGTGGAGTGATTAAGTATTCTTACTAAAGCATTCCAGTTTTTAGTTTTCTTTGTACTAATTTTCATATTGATCTGATTTGGTACCTTGTGATGGTGTCTTGTTTGTGTGACAGAGGGGAGTTGCGTTTAGGTCTGTCGTGCTGTCTTATGAGTGGGTTGTATTGTCTTCAGTTGCCTTGTGGAATATGGGGTTTGTCTCTGTTGAGTTTCATTTTGTTGGATTTTGTAACGTTCCCGTTAAAGCTGGTGACGGGTTTGCTGTTTAGTGCGCTGAAGTGTTGTTCTGTTCCTTCATTGACTTTTGTCCAGTATGTTATCTTGTAGTTTGTGTACGAGAGGCGTGATCGCACTGGTTCGAATGTGTTTCTGTGGCGATAATGATGGAGATATGACCTATAGCTAGTCAAGGTTCCGTTCGCCAGGTGCATGTTAAAGGCAAGTGTTGGCGAACAGAATGTAATGTGTAGGGACAAGGAGAGGAGGGTGTCGTGTCGCTGTGAATATACATATTCCTGAGTTGTGAGGCAGTGTGCAAGCAGGTATAACAAGGAAATGTATATGCAGATAAGTATTGTGATAGTGGCACGAGAGGATATATATATATATATATATATATATATATATATATATAATCATCATCATCAGCCGTTTGAATATCCACTGCAGGACCGGCCTATCCCGACCGAAGTCAGGACGATACAGCCAATGTATCTCTACCAAGTGGCTTAGACTGTCTGGTAGAGATTGAATGTAGGATGAGAAGTGCCTATAAGTGTAACTGTAGTGTTGGAGTGGCTTTGGATGTGTGTGTAGTTTGTGAACCAAGTGTAATCGGCCCGCACAAGCCGACTGGGTGCAAGCATACTTTACAGTAAGCGACACTGGTTCAACCACAGCACCCCTTGTGTCCGCCAATGCAGTACGTGGCCGGGTGAACACTTCCAAAGGTTTATTACCCTGGCGGGGCGCGAACCCTGGTTCACCCGTGTACGAAATGCACACTCTACCACTGTACAACAGAGGCTCCATATATATATATATATATATATATACAGGGCTCCAATGGAATATATATATATATATATATATATATATATATATATATATATATATATATATATATATATATATATATATATATATATATAAACCTGTGTGTGTGTGTGTGTGTGTGTGTGTGTGTGAGAGAGAGAGAGAGAGAGAGAGAGAGAGAGAGAGAGGGGGATCGCTGTAAGATGTGTGGTACATGTGTATGTAGACAGGTGTTATGCGTAGGTCACAGGCATTTTGCTTTAAACCCTAACGTCATTAATATTAATATCAGTGGCGGAAATGAAGAATCGGTGAAATGGATGCGGACAGACCGGCTTATGAGCACAATATAGTTCCGTTTTAAGAATATTAATAATCATCTCACTCGATATATACATACAACTGCAAGAAAAGATAGTAGACAATAATGTGTTTGTTATGAAATTAAGCTCGTGCAAGCAATCTTCCACTTTCACTAAATTCAAGTATAGTGTTCAGAAAATCCTGTTTAAATGGTGCAGGAAAATACATTCATGAACTGAGTATTTACAAAGGAATGAATACCCACATCGTGTATATTGCTTTGAGAGAGAGAGAGAGAGAGAGAGAGAGAGAGAGAGAGAGAGAGAGAGAGCAGTGCAACATAGTCAGAAATCTTTACCAGTTTTTAATAATAACGGTAGGTGAATATATTCATAGATCTGACCAGGCAATATGTAGCGAAATCACATTCTCCTGGCAAAGCATATCAGTGTGATTGGTTTTGCCGCTGGGATGGAGGCAAGAATATCAAAGCTTTGATGCGGAGGGTAGCCAGTTTCACTTGATACAGCAGTGTGACGCTGGAGGGGAGCCGTGGCGGTGATGTGCACCGCCAGGCATAGAGGAGCAGCTGCAACTTCTGTTGTGGGGGCAAAACCTCCACACAACCTCCCATTCTTCCTGCGATGAAGACCCCAATCTGTCTGGTGGGGTTCCTTCTCCCGCTTGTGGACAGCTGCTCCTTATGGCATTTTTCATTTAAAGGTAAATTACCCTACAACAGTCATTTCTCTCCTCACACTTACCACCGACAGTAAGAGCAATCCCTGGCCCCATGTATGAGATTGTTCGAATTACTCTTACCCACTACAAACACAAGACAAACATGCGGGTCTATTCGATACCCTTCTTGGTGAGAATGGGTCACCAACACATGGACTGCACTTAAAAATATCAGGCAACACCACAGCAGGTGAACAATTGACAGACACAACACATCAACAAACACCTGTCCTGGTACTCCAAACAGACTCCCCAAGCCCTTCCAACAATCATCCACTCACACATCCACTGTCACCACAACTCAGCTCCTGCCCAAAAACGTTACACCTACAGCACAGAGTCACGCAAGACGCACACTCAACATAAATATTGTACTACTGAAAGTCGATTATCTCTACACTAAAAAATTAAAATGAAAAGCTTCTTAACTATCACAATATACAGACAGCACTCTTGAAAAACAAACAAACCAACGAAACTCACACTCACCCAGAGAAGACATATCAGTCAATGACTCACATTTCTGCACAGCCAGAATTTAAGGCCATGGAGCAGGCCTCATCACATACATACATCCTTCGTATACAAAGAGAATACACAGGCAACACAATCACTTTTCATGACTGATACCACACTAGGATTCAGTTACTCAGCGTCAGGTCTGGTTACAAACAAGTAATCAACATTTTTATCGTTTACGTACCGTCTGATGGTGGTAATTGGCGGCGACCATCATCCACACACATGATTTAATGCTGCCTTCTGCTTCCTTCACATTTATCGTTCTATCTGTGTCCTCCCTCCTCTCTTTCATTATTTTTCTACCATTTCAAGTGACTTACAACTGAGTGGCAATCATAGTGTTTTCCTGTAACCCAGGAAATCTTTAAGACGCTGGGTGGTAGCCATATAACCAGATAATGAGGTGACGTAGAGCCTGCTAGGGTTCCTCTGCTAACTGGGTACAGCGAGGCAAATGCGGCACCCATCCAGGAACCAAATCTCTTCGCTTTTCCCCGTGTCTTGCTGTTAATGGGTGCTGTCAAGCAACAAGGGAACATTGATTCACTGCACCAGAGAACCGTCAGGGACAATTGCATGCCTGAGGTTCATGGGTCTACTTAGCCAGACAGACAGGAACTGATCAACAATAAAAAAAAAAAATCAACAACAAAATACCCGCTAACAATGCTGATTTCGTATCAATCCAATATAATCCTCAGCTTCTCCCTCCGAACATTTACACTTAGCGCTATCTGCTGGGGGCTTTAGTGAAAACATATCCTAGTACAAGCACAATAAAAATTGCTGAGGTCTTAACATTATATCGCAGCGGAACAACATACATATTGCCACTGACACTTGACAATACACCTACATCACAAACCAAGTGCTCTGCCTCTACCCCCAAATCACATTTTGTTAGCGCACACTTTCACTCCCCCCATACATAACTGACCGAGTCCAAACTTCCTCCAGATAAACTTCCTATCATTATAGCAATCAGGATACATTCCAAACCAGCGATCACACACAACTTATACAAATACACAACAGCAGACCAGACAGAATTCACTAAAGAAACAGTGGAACATTTCAGTACACTAAACGACACACCCATCACAAGCACTGGCAAGCGCATTTCGAAATTTAACACGACCGTAATACAAACACCATTTTCCATAAGGCATCATACGGCACTAGAGCCCAGACTCTGTACCGGAGATTGCCTATCTCCTAGATCAATACGATTCATTCAAACACACACACACACACACACAAGACATCATCACAAGGTTCGTGCAGTTAAACAATGATACTGACAATTAAACAGACTCTGTAATATCACTTAGCTATTCCATAGACCCATCTTGGTTCTACAAAGCATCTAACAGTATCACTAAATAACAAACACCTCCAAGACCCACGTCACGGTCTCCTCCAACACCCAACACATCCCTTTCTATAAAAGAACAAAAATAAAACTCTTGAACCACCATTCAAATATGCCTAACATCAACACACACTTACTCTCTACAAACAATATTAACTTCATCGGCAATATTTTCCTCCTGACCACAGCGTAACCCCTCATTCTAAAACATAATAGTAACATTAAGAATGCATAGGACTCTACATGTGCCGGGCAAGATGGCATCAGAAACCTATTCATGAATCAGTTAGGATCACACAGCAACCAGGCCCTCACAAACATTAGCAGCTACCAATAACCAACATTTGATTACTTCCAAATCATAACAGTTCTTAAACAAAACAATGATCCACCTAACATTTCTTTGTACAGACACATATCACTACTAACCATATTATCCAAGGACATTGACCGCTTAATTCTTAACGAAGTCACACCTCTTGTGTCCCTTGCCCCCTAACAGTATGGTTTTCAATCACTACGCTCCACAAACGCCTTTGCAAACACACTCACACAGCACACATTACGAAGGCATCAACTCCCCAAGATCTACATTTAGTAAATATCTTACAAGAAACACAGTTAAACCTTTTCCTGGCGCTACTAATGGCCAAAATCGGCAACACACACACGGAAAACCACACCAGATGCTGATCTGTCAACTTCTTGTCGGGTAGACAAGGACTTACTACATTTCAGAGCAACTTAAAACGAACACGAAGTTCCATAAAGTTCCACTTCTTCACCCACACTTTTCAGCCTATACATTGACAACATTCCTACATCCTAACAATCCACAAACTTTGCCACATATACAGATCTTTCTAAACCACCTCACAAACACAGATACATTCTACATATTACAACAAGACTACCTCAAACACTTCAGACATGGATCAAGGACAGCAGGTTGAAGATCGCTCAAGACAAATCTAGCAATGCGCTAATAACCAGCAGCAACCATGAACACAGGTACACCTATAATATCATACAGACTAGTGTGCCCATAACACACTCCCTCCACTAAGATCCATGGAGCGATATAAGACACAGGATTCACATTCAAAGACAATACATCAAGCGGCGGTGCACCTCCAGACTCAGTCTAGTCAGGACAACAGACATATACTTCAGACAGTGAAAGGAAACTCTTCCTAACCTACGATGAAAACACTGGATCAGTGATGTCCTATACTTTTCTGGCATGGGCCCCCATCCTATCTAACACCGTTATAACACATTGTAGAGCAATCTACACTATACACATCATCATGGGCTACACCAACACCACTGCCACAGCTGATTTACACCTTGAAACAAATCCTATGTCCGAGTCTTTGCTAACTTATAAAACCCCTGCCATTAGATGACAAAGCCAAAAACACAAACTAGAAACTAAAATCACCACAAAAACATTACGAGAACCAACTGATCAGCATCCCACATTCAAACACTCCAAAATTAGCAAAGAAGAAAGCTCATACATACTCATTTGTCGTACTGGGCAGTACAACACCTTGCTCAGAACACTAAACTACAAGCTCCACTACTAACATTCGCCCACCAGAAGTATCCTTAAATCGAACGAACCCAGTGTACCAAAATAAGCTTAAATATGGACATTACCAAGCCCTGCTGTGTGATAGAAACAAAGATAACACGCGCCCCTCTTGCAGAAAAGGCCCACACACCATAACCCATATTATGGAGCTCAGCACAGCTTCTACTATAGGCTTACTACGAAGACACAACACCAACGATGTAGAGAACCTATAGGATGACCTCACATCGGCAACTGATCACCTGCGGCCAATAGGTCTGTTGGCCAAGGCTTGACCAAGGCTGTGAACAGCATCAGCAGTAATTTTAGTTTGTTTTTATGAGTTATTCATATATCCTGTTTCTAGAACCTCTCCTTTTCCCCACTCACAATGGACGATCATCCCATTGTGACAGGTAGCTTCACTGACCTTCTGGCTCCATCCACAGTGGTTCTTCCATGCAGATCTCTAAGAAGTGACTCTTCTCAGCCTAAAATGTCATATCTCACCCTATGAACAGCAACAGCCGCAGGGTAACTCGCCAAGCGACAACAGGTACACCTCCCGACAAAAGAAACAGACGTTCAGATAGCTCCTACAAGAGACACAGTGAGCCGTTTCTACCTGATGTGTTGAGGCGCTGGGAGGAAGTAGTGGTAGCCCGGAGTAGGGTAGTGTGAAATGGTGGGCACACAGGAAATAAACGAGATGATAGGAACGGATGGATTTAGGTAGCAGGTATACAGAGGAAGTTGGTTCGGAGTTGGTGGCTAGCTGATATAACAGATATCTGAGCCAATTACTTTGACTAATGACAACAACATTTGCGTGAAAAGTGACTTAAGATTTTCTCTGTGATGTATCAAGAGGCATAGAAAAAAAAAATCCTATTGCTTAGGATAGGTATTCACGAAATGAGTCACTGAGCCAAGCACTAGTACGACACTTGAACACTCATGAATGGATTTTTGCATTATCTGTCGACCTGTGCTCTCAGTAGTCTTACGTTTGTAAATCCAGTACCAAGTAATGTTTGCACTGAATGCTACCACCCGGATATTTGGTAGTGTCTATTTATCCATGTACGTATCTATCTATACAAATAATCTATCTATCTTTCTATCTATCTGTCTATCTATGTTTATCTCTGTGTATCTACCTATATATACAGGGTGTCCCGGGAGTTAAAGCGAAAACTTTGGGAAATGATAGATGAGGGTATTCTAAGCAAAAAATGTTAAATGAACATGTGACCAAATCTCAACCATTACGGAGCTACAATTACTGATGACCTTATGGGTGAATTATGAAGATCATTTTCGCCCATAAGGTCATCAGTAATTGAGGCTCCGTAATGGTTGAGATTTGAACACATGTTCATTTAACATTTTTTGCTTAGAATTCCCTCATCTATCATTTCCCAAAGTTTTTGCCTTAACTCCCGGGACACCCTGTATATATCTACTGTATATGTATGTATGCATATCTGTATCTATATCTGTCTATCTATCTATGTATCTATCTATCTATATATCTATATGTATGTCTGTATATCTGTATCTGTATCTGTCTATCTATCTATCTATATAGATCTATATTTTTCTTTTTCTATTTATGTATCTGTATACATACATAATCCATCCATATGTATGTATGTATGCATATCTATATTCATATCTATCTATCTATATCTATCTATCTATCTATATCTATCTATCTATCTGTCTATCTATCTATCTATCTATCTATATATCCATATCTATATATCTATATCTATATCTATCTATCTATCTATCTATCTATCTATCTATCTATATATATATATATATCTATATATATATATATATATATCTATATATATATATATATTGCTGAGTGCATGATGGGCCAACGTCAAAAATTGCTCATATGGAGAAAAGGGTACCAGGGAACTTGTAAAATATAGGTCTTTCAGTGCCACAAAGGCCAATGTCGCCAGAGTCTAATGGGAGAATGCTATAAAACAAGAGGACGGACCACGGAAACTTGCGCCTAAAAAGCTGAAGGAGATAACTGATCTTCCTCTGATTTCTGCTGGGAGTAGACATTTCTACAGGAGCTTACAGGCAGCAGATGGTGTAGATGATGATTGTTTAGATGATGACACCAGAGCGTAATTTCTCGTTAGTCCCTAAATACTGAAAAATTATTATTTTAAAGTTTTTGGAGATCTCGCTAATGATTCAATTCAGGAATATTATTTATGAAAAAAAATATACATAATTCTCAAGTTTATAAACAATGGAAATATTAACCAAAATAAGGAAATTACACTTAGGTAAATTTAATATGCTGTTAAAAACAGGTAACAATAATTTTATTTTAATAATGTGCTTCTTATTGCCGAAAAAAGAAAAAAATATCAGTCATAGGAAAATATTCTTTACATATATATTTTTTCACAATGCAAAACAGCTTTTAGTTATTGAGAATGCATTATGTGATTGTTACTTGGCCTAAACAACAATGACAAAAAAATATGTCTTGTTTTCTTTGCTTTAGTAAAGTCCGCAAATGCATTTTTCTCAAAGCTTTATTTTCTGACATTGGCCCTTCTTGCACTCGGCTCTACATTATATATATAAATATATTAATATATATATATATATATATATATATATATATATATATATATATATATATATATATATATATATATATATATATATATATATATATATATATATATATATATATATATATATATAAACCTCGATTAAAGGGATCTCCATTTTAGGGATTTCGGATTTAAGGGACTCCATATTCTACCTGACAAACGGACAGGACAATTAAAAAATGTCCGCTGCTTGAGACATTAATATGTTTCTTTATACAGTACGTGTAAAACAATAATCATAATCATATAAATAAGTAAGGTAAATGAAACAATCATTTAGAATTTCATAATAAGATTGTCTTTATATGTGGTAAAAAAATGGACATTTTCAAGTAAGGGACAAGTTGATTCCCCATTTAGTCCCTGAAATCGAGGTTTGAGTTTGCGTGTGTGTATATACTGTACCATACACACACACACACACACACATATATATATATATATATATATATATATATATATATATATATATATATATATATCATCAGCCGTTTGAGTATCCACTGCAGGACCAGCCTATCCCGACAGAAGTATCTCTACCAAGTGGCTTAGGCTGTCTGGTAGAGATTGTATGTAGGGTGAGAAGTGCTTGTAAGTGTAATTGTAGTGGCTTTGGATGTGTGTGCAGTCTGTGAACCAAGTGTAATCGGCACGCGCAAGCTGGCTGGGTACAAGCATACTTTATAGTGTGCGACACTGGTTCAACCACAGCATCCATTATGTCCGCCAAGCAATATGTGGCCAGAAGAACGCTCCCAAAGTTTATTATCCTGGCGGGGCACGAACCCTCGTTCTTCAGCGTACGAAAACTCACACTTTACCACAGAGGCTCCATATATATATATATATATATATATATATATATATATATATATATATATATATATATATATATATTCTTACACTCCTTCCATTTTTTTTTTTTTTACATGTCCGACTCTGGGCAAAGGTTCAGGGCCTATTTCTTGGGGACAGTCACCTATCCCAAGGCCCAGTAGTCCTCCTACACTCCCACATCTCACTACTTCGGCGCTAACACCCACCGTCCATATTGAATACATGCTAGGGCTGTCTCATACAGGACTGGTGTACTAGTATTAGCATGGGTACTTTTACATGTCGGCGGGTTATCTGGTAGATCAGCAAAGTCTGCTTTTTAGGAAATTTAAATCCTTAAACTGTTCCCTGCCCCAGCCGGGATTCAATCCAGGGTCCAATAAGACGGCAGGCCACCTCTCTACCGATTCAGCCTCCGCCTCCTCCACTCAAATTCCTTCCAAATTCCTCATCCACTCTTTCCTACCCTTTCTTACTAATTTTTTAACCTCCCTCTTCTTCTCCTCATATGACTCTCTTTTGTCTTCCAGCTTCCTCCATGCCTCTGCTTCCCATCCACTGAATATTTGCTTTCCTCTTTTGTGTCACAGCTTGCCTCACCTCTTCATTCCACCATGCTGTTCCTTGCATCCCCGTTGGTCTTCTCTTCATCCCACACACCATCTGACATGCTGCACAAATTTCTTGTGTGAAAAGCTTGCACAAGCACTTTCTACCTCCCCCATCTGCTCCAAATCATATTTACCCAATCCCTTCTCCAGTTCTCTCTTATATTCTGCTTTTTTCCCTTCCCCTTGCAACCTTTCTACTCTCCTTGTATGGGCTACTTCCTCCAGTCCTTTCCACCTTCTATTCATTCATTGCACTTAAACTGTGACTTTTACCACTCGGAAAGTCCACTCCCCAACCTCTGTATACTCTTGCATCCATTACATACCTTCTCTGTCTGTCATTCACACACACATCCTCAATTATTGCCCTCCGTTTATTCAGTTCGCCACCCACCCTTCTCATCACTCGCCACATATATCTGTGGATCATTTTGTGCCTAAAGAGGATAATGATAACCAACCCCCTCCACGCACAAATGTTAACTAGAGCACTGCCATTCACATCCACTTCTGCAGGCACACCCCGCCCATCCACCTTCACATTATCTACTTGTTTATTCATTTCTCCAGTCTAAAACGCTCTCCCATTCCTTTCATACTTTTCCATGCACGCTTCCTCATTTGCCCAGGATTCGTCTTTCACATTGTTCGCACGATAGTGCATTGGTGCATAAACACACGCACAATTGCCCACGTTTGTATTCCCACTTTCAATCCTACTCACACAATCCTTGAACCAACTGTTATATTCTCCTTCCATCTCTTGCACACAACAATACGTACACCCTCTTTTGTCATCTCATTCCCGCCTACTCCCGTGCATATACCCCAACCATACTCCTACTCTTTCACACTCTCACCATACCATTTAGTCTCAGTTAATCCACATATGTCCACTTTTGCACTCTCAAGCATCTGAACACTCTCTTTCTATTTCACCTCATCATTCGCACCCTTTACATTCCATATTGCAATCTATAGCATGTCCTTTGTCCCCTCCTTGGTCGTCACTCGTTGGTCCTTCCTGATCCGAGGCTTCTTGTTTGTATTTTTAGTTGTTTTTCGGGAAGAGGCACTGACCCTCCGCTAACCCACTAGTTGACACGTGTTGGTTGGTTATAAGGTTACCACCCACCGTATTAAATGAATTCCTGGTTTACAAGAATTCATTTGACTTGTCATTAAGTGTAGAATTATCCGAAATAGAACACCACTACACTGAGTGAGTGGATAATGGACGCCCCACCGACCAAGACTGACGCTAAATAATAGGTCTTTTGACTGTAAGAATTATCAAGATTAAAGTGTTATTTCGATGCAGAAATACATACGACATAAACTGGATGAATGTTAGAATGCTTGCACATCCTTATCATACAGGTATTATTAATCATATAGTGAAATCCTTTGTAGTATTACAGGTATCCTTTGCAGCAGAAAAATGACAATTAAGTTCAAGCAATTTTTGTAATTGCCCAAAGACACAGGGGAGGGAGGCTAAAGGAATTAAGAGTAATTATTTCAAATGTGCGAAGACACAATTTTGAACTATTTAGCCATTTACCTTGATCAGGGAAGTGGAATCGTTCATCACCCTGTGAGCAAACGACCCTTCCTCCTGGTTCAGAGAGTAATTATGTATCTTCCCGGCTGGTCATATCAGGGCCCAGGCGCCATCAGGTCCTTCAGCAAAACCCAAAAGGTGTCATCAGTCTTTGAACTCATTCCACAGACACACCTCTGGTGTACATCACACGAAAGTCAGAAAATACCGCAGATACGCCTCTGTTTGTCCATCAAAGGTCTTTTATGCTGCACATCAAACCCTTTCCACCAGTACACTGGTGACCCCAATCATTCTTTTTTCGCGTGCTTCTTAGAACAGCTGCTTTAACAATCATGGGGTAAAGCTATGGCACACCTGTTTCTGATGTGTATGAAGGCTTTTTTCTTCATGAATGGGGTAAAACCAAACTTACCATTTGTAATCCTTAAAAAGTCGTTTCCTCCATATTTAATCCGCCGAAATCTTCCACAAGAATATCATTTGATGCCAAGCAATGCACAATTTTCTCCTTCATCGGCTTTTTGTATCGTTTGTGTTTGTTTATCTTTGGAACCAGACAAAAAAGATTCAGTTATTAAGCTCAGTTCACATACTTCCATGCAAATCCGCGTCCCAGAAGGTAATGTACTGAACTCAGGACTTTCTTTATCCCTGAACAAATACTGATTTGGACAGGAGTCTAACTTACCCCTGTGTAGCACAGCTCTGATGTATGTGAAGCTTTATCACAAGCAGATCATCGAAGTAAATTGGTGTAAAAGGTTCCTGCTTCTCCAGCTTCCCTTCTCTTACTGACTCCCATCACTTTCTTCAGCCTCTGCAGCATAATTTAATCTGTATTCCTATACTGGTGTTATTCATGTGATCAGTGCACTTATGAATTGCATACTGGAGTTCCTCACTCATTATAACATGCGTGAAGCACTCGTTATGCAGTGGTCTCCCAGCCTCTTTCTGTCCAGCCCACTATGTAAGCGTTAACTTTTACTGTCATTCTTTCATGTATACTACTGATCAACTTTGTATCTGCCTTCTTTCAGCTGTATTCTCCTTTGCTTGTGTCTTGCAGACTTTTAAACTCACTGTTTCAAGGCCTTTTGAAATGAACGGTTCTTTAATTTGAATCAATTTCAATAAATTTCTCCCGAAGAGTAAAACAATTTAGAGGCAACCATAGTTTTTGTTCATTAACAGTTATCATAATTAACACATATCCCTCGCGAGAGGGTAACTGCTTCCAGCATTAACACTTACTATCAAATGGCTGACTTTTGTTTAAAACAAGAAAATATCGAAAATTAGCTGGAATAAAGTGTAAGAGTTGTTCCGACCATGCAAGGGCACAAATGTTATCAGTTTTTACAAACTGAGGCTCCAATGACACACTCTCAGCCGTATGAAATTGATGAGCAAGACTGCCAGGCAGATGATGAAGATGGGAGTGGGTGGTACAGCATTTGAAGACCGGTGGTGTAGTTTGGATGTTATTGCCAAGGGAAACATAAAGATCAAAGTGTTCTATAAGAACAACAGTATGTACGTGAATAGTCATGGCTATCATACACATTTTGCTTTGCTACTCAAAAATAATTCCTCGGTAAAGAGTATTTGTCCCCAGTTCTCTGATGTTCCCCAGAACATCATCCATCTTCGCAACTGTCTTCACCAAACTACATGCACAGTACACACTACACTTCCTATTCAAAATTCACCAAAATGGCGTCGATTAATCAAGCCTCGGAGTCTCCAGGGGGGGGGACCATAAATGCCCCCGCCATCTGCCCCTCTCCCGGTGACGGCTCGAGGTGCCTGGAACCACTGTCTGACTCTCTTCTTCTTCATTTCTGCAACATTCGCGGCCTTTCATCTAACTTTCACTCTGTTGAGCACCACCTCTCCTCTTCTAAACCTCACCTTCTTTTTCTAACGGAGACTCAGCTGTCTGAGGCAACTGACAGCAAACCCTTTTCTGTATCCTCCTACTTTCTCTATACTCATTTCAAAGCCAAAGGTGGCTGTTGTGTATACATACGCAACGACTTATCTTGCTCTCGTGTTCCTGAACTTGATTCTTCTGAATTCTCCACACTCTGGCTTCGGCTTTCCTGTCATTCTCTCACTAAATATATCTGTGCTGTTTACTTATCCCCTAATTCTACTGACTATCAAAAATCCTTCGACTATTTTACTTCTACTATGGAACACATTCTGTCCATTTCTCCTTTCTCTGAAATCTCCATTCTTGGAGATTTCAATGTTCACCACCACCTTTGGCTCTCCTCTCCTTTCACGGATCCACCTGGTGAACAAGCCTACATCTTTTCTATCCTTAATGACCTAGAGCAGCTTGTACAGCACCCTACCCGTATCCCTGACCGCCTTGGAGAGAGCTCCAACATACTTGACCTCTTCCTCACAACTAATCCTTCTGCTTACCCTGTTAATCTTTTCTCTCCGTTGGGCTCCTCCGATCACAACCTTATTTCCTTAACCTGTCCTATCACTCCGGTACGGCCTGTGGACCCTCCAGGGAAACGTCGTCTGTGGCATTTTGGAGCCGCGGACTGGGAGGCCCTCAGGCAGTACTTCTTTGATTTTCCCTGGAATGATTATTGCTTCCATGGCCGTGAGCCATCTGAGTGTGCCTTGCGCATTACGGAGGTTATTCTCTTGGGCATGGAAGCATACATTCCTTTCTCATATCCTTTGACTAACGCAAGAAAGCCTTGGTTTAATCACGCTTGTTCTAATGCTGTCCGCAACAAGGAGAAGGCCAACAAAAGGTACCGGAGCCAACCCACCCCTGAATCACATCATCTTTACGTTTCTGCCCGGAATCGTGCTAAGTCTGTTCTTCGCTCAACTAAAAATAATTTCATCCATACTAAATGCTCTCAACTCTCCAACTCGAATTCTTCCCGCTCCTTCTGGCACCTTGCCAAAAATCTTTCTAACAACTTTACCTCATCATCCTTCCCTCCTCTTTTCTACTCTGATGGTTCTGTAGCTATTTCTTCTACTGATAAAGCAGATCTCTTGGCACAGACTTTCTCCTCCAATTCCACCTTAGACGATTCCGGTGCTGTTCCTCCATCACTTCTCCCCTCTGACTTCCTCATGGCTGACATTAAAATTTCTTCAGTTGATGTATTTTCAGCCATCACTGGCCTCAGTACTAACAAGGCATATGGGCCTGATGGGGTCCCTCCTGTTGTTCTCAAGAACTGTGCTTCTGTTCTTACACCCTGCCTAGGCAAACTCTTTCGCCTTTGTCTGTCAACTTGTACCTTTCCTTCTTGCTGGAAGTTTGCTCTCATTCAGCCAGTCCCAAAGAAGGGTGACCACTCCCAACCCTCCAACTATCGTCCAATTGCTTTAACGTCCTGTATTTCAAAAGTTTTCGAGTCAATTCTTAATAGAAAAATTTTAAGGCATCTTTCCTATCACAACCTTCTTTCCGATCGTCAGTATGGGTTCCGTCAGGGACGCTCCACTGGCGATCTTCTCACCTACCTTTCAGACTCCTGGTCATCCTCCTTTCGGGACTTTGGCGAAAGCTTTGTCATTGCACTTGACATCTCAAAGACTTTCGATCGAGTCTGGCACAAATCTTTAATTTCCAAACTGCCCTCCTACGGTTTCTATCCTTCTATCTGTGCCTTCATCGCTAGCTTCCTTTCTGGTCGTTCTATAGTCGCTGTTGTAGACGGCCATTGTTCTTCTCCTAGATCTATCAACAGTGGTGTTCCTCAGGGCTCTGTCCTATCACCAACTCTCTTCCTTTTATTCATCAATGATCTTCTAAGCTGTACATCTAACCCTATCCACTCATACACTGATGACTCCACCCTTCACCTTTCCATTCGGTTTCCGCAAAGCCCATCTCAACAGTTACTTCAAGAAACAAGGGATGAGGCTATGGCACACCTAATGTCTGACTTGGCTCGTATCTCTGACTGGGGTAAAAATAATCTGGTTGTTTTTAATGCATCTAAGGCTCAGTTCTTACACCTATCAACCCGACAAAATCTTCCACAGGTATACCCATTAATGTTTAATAATATTCAGCTTAATCCTGCATCATCCTTGAACATGCTTGGGGTTTCATTTACTCGAGACTTATCTTGGAAAGATCATATTACATCTCTTGTAAAATCTGCTTCCAAGAGATTGGGTGTGCTAAGTCGACTCCGCTCTTTCTTTACCCCTGCACAATTGTTGACTCTATACAGGGGTTTTATCCGCCCCTGTGTGGAGTACAACTCTCATGTGTGGGGAGGCTCCCCACATACAGCTCTTCTCAATAGGGTGGAGTCAAAGGCTTTTCATCTCATTAACTCTCCTCCTCTTACTGACTCCCTTCAACCTCTGTCTCTTCGCCGCACTGTTGCATCTTTATCTCTTTTCTATCGCTACTGTAATGGTCACTGCTCCTCTGAACTGTCTGCTTGCATTCCTCCACCTCTTCGACGGGCGCGTAGCACCCGTCTGGCAGCAAGCTCTCATCCCTTTTCTGTCCAACTCTCTAATGCAAGAGTTAACCGTTACTCCCAGTCTTTCATTTATGCAACAGGTCAGCTCTGGAACTGTCTCCCTCTATCTGTATTTCCTGCTGCCTATGATCTCCAGTCTTTCAAACGCAGTGTGTCCAGGCATCTCAAAATGAATGGATCTTGAATTTGGCTCTCTATTGTATTTTGTTTTTCTCTTGGAGGGAACTGTTACTGCGGGCTCATGGCCTTTGGTTCCTTCTTCCTCGCATTAAAAAAAAAAAAAAAAAAAAAAACTGGCAATATTAACATGTAACAAAAAGTGTTCCATCACCCCTCTCATTTTACACATTCTTTTTTGTTATATTATGTGATATTTGAAAAAAAAAAATAATAATAAATCGGCATATAACGCGATGGAAATATGAAACAACAGTCAATGCTTCATTCCGATAAGAAATCTAACTATCTATCTATCTATTTATTGCCAGAAGCCATAATCCCATAAGGGATGGCCATTTGACTTTGAGTTATTGGTTTTACGGGGAGGGGCACTAACCCTCCACCAAACTACTTGTTGACACGTAGGAAGCACATATAGGTTGGTTATATGGTTACCACCCAGCATTGTAAATGGTTTCTTGGCTTAAACGAAACCATTTGGCTTGTCATTCATTGTAAAGCCACCTGTAAAGGAAAGAAGACCAATAAGAAGTGACAGGAAAGATGGGAGATATAGAAAGAGAGGAGGGCAGGCACAGAAAAAGAATGGTAAGGCTAAGTAAGAAGTAGGCAGCACTAAGAAATCTAATTATGTTTAATTCATACCTAGTAACAGCAGAATTCTCCAGACATTTCCACCTTTTAGTAATTAGCTGTGTACTTATGCTGCACTCCTTCAGTATTTCTGCTTTAATCCTGTCCCATTTGTGTGTGTGTGTGTGTGTGTGTGTGTGTGTGTGTGTGTGTGTGTGTGTGTGTGTGTGTGTGTGTAAATTTCAATTTCCATTACTGTCTCCTTGTGTCTTCCACTCTTCCTGCATTTCGACAGACACAACCATAGCCCTCCTAATTAGTGGTGAGGCTAAGTCAGGTCTTCCATTCATTCTTACCTTTATTGACCTTGCTAATGGCCTGCCAGACCTTGTTTGGATAATCTGTTACGTCGTTCGCTCTAAAAGATTTTACAGGAAGCCATTAATTTAAGGCTTTAAACTATGCTCTGCAGACCTGCAGCATCAAATGTTATATATCAGGGTGAAGGTGGAGATGAGAGGGTTGAATGTGTGTGGAAGCTAGGGTCGGTATGGCATGCAGATGTGTAGTGATAGGGGAGAAGCAGATGTGTAGTGATAGGGGAGAAAGGGACTGAGGTGCGTAGAGGAGAAGGTTAGCATATTATTTAGTCATGTAATGATGGGAGCGAATGGGACTGACGGTGTGTAGAGGAGTGAGTAGGTATGGTGTGCAGTTATGTAGCAGTGAGGGTGAGAGGGGTGAGGGGGTGTCGAGGAGTAGGTTGGCATATGGTGCAGTTGTCCAGTGATGGAGGTGAGTGTTGATGGTGTATAGAGGAGAGATTATGTTTGATATGCCGTTGTGTAATGGTGAGGATAAGAACTGAGGGTGTGTAGGAGAGAGGGTATGTATGGTATGCAGCAGCGTAACGGTAAGGATGAGAAGAACTGATGGTGTGTAGGGGCGAGGGTATGTATGGTATGCAGCTGTGCAATGGTGAGGATGGGAGGGACCGAGGGTGTGTAGGGGAGATGGTGTGCATGGCATGCACTTGTGTAGTGAAGAGGGGGAGAGGGACTGAGGATGTGTAGGGAAGATAATATGTATGATATGCAGCTGTGCAGTAGTGAAAGTAAGCGGTGTTGAGGATGTGTTGAGGTTTTGAAGGTAATAGGTGGGGTTAAGTCGTGGAAGCTGGGATAAATGTTTGCCTCCAGATGTGTGAAGACAGAAGGAAAAAGCTAAACGGATAATAATTGAATCCTTGCCGAGATTTTCGAGGTAATGAATGGAGAGAGTGAAAAAGTATTCTTACTGAGTCCAGAATTTTATATTTTATTTGGCAAAATTATTTATTTGCTTGTCTTGTTTGAAGCTGCATGCATAACAGTTAAGCACTTTCTAGTTCTACCTAGATGTATGTTATGTGAAAAAATAAAGTGAAATAACGCTCTAATGAAAGCTGTGGGGTGACTTGTATACAGCGAGAATATGAAGAAATATGTCAGATATACCGTGATATCGGGCAGAACTGCAAACAACACCCCCATGTAACTTGAAAACTCAGTGTGTTTGTGAATGCAGTACCGTTATTGTCAGAACTGAAACGAAATGCATGACCAGAGAAGAGATATATTAAGATTCTGATGGTAGGGACAACTCTTGTACTCTATCCCTGTCAGTACCAGATTATTTCATTCAACTGAATAAATCCAAGGAATCTAAGAGTGTCAATGCTGTCACAATTCAAGTGTATTAATTTGAAAGTGAATCATATGACACTAAGTGTTAATATGGTTAAACTAAAACTAACGTGTGTGGAAGTGACAACAGTTTGAATGTCTGAAATATTTTTGAGAAAAATTTCTCTCCTTTTTCTTGTCTGAATCACAATAATTAACCACTAATTTTATATGAACTATCGTCACAGGGAATTTGGGAACAATTTATGTTTTTCTGAGCTTACACCCTGCCTAGGCAAACTCTTTCACCTTTGTCTGTCAACTTGTACCTTTCCTTCTTGCTGGAAGTTTGCTCTCATTCAGCCAGTCCCAAAGAAGGGTGACCACTCCCAACCCTCCAACTATCGTCCAATTGCTTTAACGTCCTGTATTTCAAAAGTTTTCGATTCAATTCTCAATAGAAAAATTTTAAGGCTTCTTTCCTATCACAACCTTCTTTCTGATCGTCAGTACGGGTTCCGTCAGGGACGCTCCACTGGCGATCTTCTCACCTACCTTTCAGACTCCTGGTCATCCTCCTTTCGGGACTTTGGCGAAAGCTTTGTCATTGCACTTGACATCTCAAAAGCTTTCGATCGAGTCTGGCATAAATCTTTAATTTCCAAACTGCCCTCTTACGGTTTCTATCCTTCTATCTGTGCCTTCATCTCTAGCTTCCTTTCTGGTCGTTCTATAGCCGCTGTTGTAGACGGCCATCGTTCTTCTCCTAGATTTGTTAACAGTGGTGTTCCTTAGGGCTCTGTCCTATCACCAACTCTCTTCCTTTTATTCATCAATGACATTCTAAGCTGTACATCTAACCCTATCCACTCATACACTGATGACTCCACCCTTCACCTTTCCATTCGGTTCCCGCAACGCCCAACTCGGCAGTAACTTCAACAAACAAGGGATGAGGCTATGGCACACCTAATGCCTAACTTGGCTCGTATCTCTGACTGGGGTAAAAATAATCTGGTTGTTTTTAATGCATCTAAGACTCAGTTCTTACACCTATCAACCCGACAAAATCTTCCACAGGTATACCCACTAATGTTTAATAATATTCAGCTTAATCCTGCATCATCCTTGAACATGCTTGGGGTTTCATTTACTCGGGACTTATGGAAAGATCATATTACACCTCTTGTAAAATCTGCTTCCAAGAGATTGGGTGTGCTAAGCCGACTCCGTTCTTTCTTTACCCCTGCACAGTTGTTGACTTTACACACGGGTTTTATCTGCCTCTGTGGAGAGTACAACTCTCATGTGTGGGGAGGCTCCCCACATACAGCTCTTCTCAATAGGGTGGAGTCAAAGGCTTTTCGTCTCATTAACTCTCCTCCTCTTACTGACTCCCTTCAACCTCTGTCTCTTCACCGCACTGTTGCATCTTTATCTTTTTTCTATCGCTACTTTAATGGTCACTGCTCCTCTGAACTGTCTGCATGCATTCCTCCACCTCTATGACAGGCGCGTAGCACCCGTCTATCAACAAACTCTCATCCCTTTTCTGTCCAACTCTCTAATGCTCCCAGGCTTTCACTTATGCAACAGGTCAACTCTGGAGCTGTCTCCCTCTGTCTGTATTTCCTGCTGCCTATGATCTCCAGTCTTTCAAACGCAGTGTGTCCAGGCATCTCGAAGTGATCGGATCTTGAATTTGGCTCTCTATTGTATTTTGTTTTTCTCTTGGAGGGAACTGTTATTGCGGGCTCATGGCCCTTGGTTCCTTCTTCCTCGCATAAAAAATACAAAATCTTGTGGCACCCTGCTTAATTAACAGAATTATATGATGAATTTTATTGGCTTAGCCCTGCGACCATCAAACGAATTTATTTTTGGTATGGAGGGATATATATTAGCTAACCCCTCCTGTATGATTTGTTACAGAACAGAGAAAGATAATGTACACTTTAAGTGAGAATACTAAAAATCACTACTGTCCCGTAAAGTTCCAGGTTCAAAACAAAAGAGTTAGGTAAAATTACAAGTTAAAGTTTAATGCTCAAACTAACAACAAAACATTCAGGACTCATAAGGATAATGTAATGGCAAAAAACAGGTTAAATATATGGTTAACTGCAATAGCCTCTATTAACACGAAATTAGCATGAGTAAATTTATCTAAGTCAGCCCTGATAAAATGAAAATACTAGATAATACTCAGTGAATGCAAGATATATTATTACAGATACAAAATATTATTAACAATGACTGACATAAAACTATACATTAATCACAAAAACCTTACTAGGCCTAAGAATTAACACCTTATGCTACACAGTACAAGAAAAAATGCAACAACACTTATACTCAAATTACACAGCTGCTAGATGGTTGGAGACTTCCTGAGCAATAATAACAACTGTACAGGGGAGGACAGAGATGTGAACAAAATGAGGAGTAGATCTAAGTGGCAATAATGCAGAGACTGAGCTCATTATATAGGGGCCGGGAGAGCTTGATACAACTTGTAAGAAGGACGCGCAAATGAAGCCGTGGGGACAAAGAGTTGACAATCCTGCTCTGAACAACAGAAAGAACGACTTACTCTACGATAAGGGTAGAAGGGGGGAGTGAGGTAGAACACGCTCGTGATCAAACGTGCAGCATACTGTACGTTAGAATTACACAAAGGATGATGAAATCATAGGCTATGTAACAGATTACATAATTTTCATTTTCATGAAGATACCACAAAGGTTCATTCAGCTTTTAGAAGGACATTTGGTAGTGCAGTGGTTAATAAAGACTACATTTAACCCTTATTTATGGATCTTACAGATGGTTTAGGTGATGTATCAGACAAACGAAGGTCAGGTGTAGGACAGAAATAAAATACAACTTTTGTTGGACTTGTACTACACAGTTTTCATCAGTGAAAAGTTATCTGGGTAATTTTGATACAATTCACATGTTTTCCTAAATACAAACGTCACAACAGCTCCACCTGTTGTCACACTTTGCCCTTGCTTGATATCCTTGTTGACATACCAAACACGTTAGTGCATTCTTCTGCTGGTAGTGTCCTATTGTTTTTCCCTTTCCAACGGTAGTTAACAGAAACAGCTAGACGCTGACCTTCATCCCCGATTTGCTCCTCAGTCGTCTGCCACTCCCATCCAGGAAATACTGGCCACTCTTCCGTACGGACAGTACAGATCACACCTGTCCGGTTGACTGCTACACCAGAATCTCGAGTATACGGTAGTGGAATTTGAGAAATGCATTTCTGCAACTCACCATACTTCTTCCTGTGGTAGTGTACCTGGTGCTACCTCTGTCGTTGCTCCTGGCTCCCAGTACGTGGGAGAGTTTAGCTGTCTGTGGGTGAGGGCACGACAGCTGCAACGGAGGGGTGATGCAGATATGGTTTAGCTGGGTTGGCTGGCTGCGTTGTTCTGCCATCTTTCTCGTCTCTCAAAAGGAAACAATTCAGGAATGCTTAAAATTAGAATAAGTAATACGAATCTTTGCTTGACGCAAACAACTCTTTTTCCCTCGCTACCTCTGACCATGAGATCCTCTTTTTACCAATACTTCGGAGCTGCTGTTTGGGAGGCCCTCAGGCAGTACTTCTTTGATTTTCCCTGGAATGATTATTGCTTCTATGGCCGAGAGCCATCTGCGTGTACCATGCACATAACGGAGGTTATTCTCATGGGCAGGGAAGCATACATTCATTTCTCATATCCTTTGACTAATGTAAAAAACCTTGGTTTAATCATGCATCTTCTAATGCTGTCCACAACAAGAACAGGGCCTATAAAAGGTACTGGAGCCAACCCACCTCTGAATCACATCTTTTTTATGTTTCTGCCAGGAATCGTGCTAAGTCTGTTTGTTCTAATAAAAATAATTTCACCCTTACTAAATGCACACAACTCTCCAACTCGAATTCTTCCTGTTCCTTCTGGCATCTTGCCAAAGCTCTTTCTAACGAGTTTACCTCATCATCCTTCCCTCCTCTTTTCTACCCTGATGACTCTGTAGCTATTTCTTCTACTAATAAAGCAAATCTCTTCTCTCAGACTTTCCAGTGCTGTTCCTCCATCACTTCCCCCTTCTGACTCCCTCGTGGCTGACATTAAAATTTCTTCAGCTGATGTATTTTCTGCCATCATTGGTCTCAATACTAACAAAGGAATATGGGCCTGATGGGGTCCCTCCTGTTGTCCTCAAGAACTGTACTTCTGTGCTTACACCCTGCCTAGATAAACTCTTTCGCCTATGTCTGTCAACTTGTACCTTTCCTTCATGCTGGAAGTTTGCTCTCATTCAGCCAGTCCCAAAGAAAGGTGACCATTTCCAACCCTCAAACTATCGCTCAATTGCTTTAACATTTTATGTATCAAAAGTTTACGAGTCTATTCTTAACAGAAAAAGTTTAAGCTCCTTTCCTATCACAACCTTCTTTCTGATCATCAGTATGGGTTCCGTCAAGACGCTCCGCTAGTGATCTTCTCAACAATCTTTCAGACTCCATGTCACTCTCCTTTCGGAACTTTGGCGAAAGCTTTGCCATTGCACCCGACATCTCAAAGGCTCTTGATCGAGTGTGGTATAAATCTATAATATCCAAATTGCCCTCTTACGGTTTCTATCCTTCTATCTGTGCCTCCATCTCTATCTGCCTTTCTGGTCGTTCTATGGCTGCTGTTGTAGACGGTCAGCATTCTCCTAGAGCTATCAATATTGGTGTTCCTCAAAGTTCTGTCCTATCACCAACTCTCTTCCTTTTATTCATCAATGACCTTCTAAGCTGTATATCTAACTCTATCCACTCATACACTGATGATTCCACCCTTCACCTTTCCATTCGGTTCTCACAACGTCCATCGCAGCAGTTCCTTCAACAAACAAGGGTCGAGGCTATGGCACACCTAATGTATGACTTGGCTCGTATCTCTGACTGGGGTAAAATTAATCCCGTTTTTAATGCATCAAAGACTCAGTTCTTACACCTATCAACCCAGCAAAGTCTTCCATAGGAGTACTCACTGTTGTTTAATAATATCCAGCTCAATCCCACATCATCCTTGAACATACTTGAGGTTTCTTTCTCTCGGGACTTATCTTCGAAAGATCATATTACATCTCTTGTAAAATCTACTTCCAAGAGATTAGGTGTGCTAAGCCGACTCCGTACCTTCTTTATCCCTGCACAGTTGATCACTTTATAAACGGGTTTTATTCGCCCCTGTGTTGAGCACAACCCTCATGTGTGGGGAGGTTCCCCACGTACAGCTCTTCCCAATGGGGTGGAGTCAAAGGCCTTTCGTCTCATTAACTCTCCTCCTCTTACTGGCTCCCTTCAGCCTCTGTCTTTTCGCCATACTGATGCATCTTTATCTCTTTTTTATCGTTACTTCAATGGTCACTGCTCCTCCGAACTATCTGCTTGCATTCCTCAACCTCTACGACGGACACGTAGCACCTGTCTGGCGTTAAACTCCGATCCCTTTTTTGTCCAACTCTCTATGCAAGAGTTAACCTTTACTCCCAGTCCTTCATGTATGCAACAGGTCAACTCTGGAACTGTCTCCCTCTGTCTGTATTTCCTACTTCCTACGATCTCCAGTCTTTCAAACGCATTGTGTTCAGACATTTCGAAATGAACGGATCTTGAATTTGGCTCCTTTGTATATATATATTTTTTCCTGGGAGGAACGGTTTGTGGGCTCTAAGCCTTTTGTTCCTTCTTTTTTGCATAAAAAAGAAGCTCCGACACCATTCAAGTTCGAAAATTGGCCTACATCCGCAGCTAAATGAAGAGTTATGAGGTACAATCGCATAGGAGATACATATAAGTGAGGCCTCAAAGGGTTATTTAAGCTCTTTTGCAGTCCCTAGATCACGGAGTTATCGTGCAGAGGAACCTGCGGCGACAGCATCAAACACAGCAGTACTCTGATTTATCCCTTCTTAGCTAAATAAAATATTTTAGAAAACAGCACAGTTACACACTTTATCAAATTGCTCAAAGAGCATAGCGACGTCGTGCCTGACCTTGGTCATATGCCTGTGCCCTAAACGTTTAATCTGTCTGCACATTAATCAAATCAGTTCTTCCCTTTTTCACACACAGTTTGTTTGCTGAGTTGATTTAGACTGGGTCAGCAATTCATGAGCTAATGCTGAATACTGATCGTTGACTTTAATCGGTGACTTTTTCCTCTAATCCACCTACACTAAGTTCAAAATTATTTCTTCCCAGAAGCATAAATATGTGAATGCTTCATCCGATCCTAATAGGGTCAGACACTCATGTTAAAATGTGTACACAGAAAGGAACTTGGTTACAACGTTTACGCCTTCAGTATTGCTAATGGCGTATCGGTACTGATTCTGTTCATAACACATTCAGTACCGTCAAATGAGAGAGTTTAAGTATCGTGCGCTATGAATTTTTTTTTTTTTTCATAATTTGTCATGTTTATTTTTTCATCGACTCCTGTAAGGAAATGTTGCATCAAGATGTCCACAGAAGCCACTGCTGACATAATAATTCCTACTTAACCCCTTTACTTCGATGATGTTATAACATTTATTCTTCCCCCCAAACAGAATATTTGATGCAGCATAGGAAACGTAACTTGTATTAAAAGAGTTAATGAAAGAGTTATATAGGCATCAATAATCTTACTAACCGTACGTAAAATTGTCTAGAAGTAGCAAGAATAAACTCACATATATGTCATCGGAATGTCGATGTGAACTACTGCATTCGGATAACACATATAGAGACATCAGAGACTATGTACTGTGGTCGTGTCTGTTTCTGTATACTGATCTCTCTGTGTAACATACTTTCCATACACATCATTCCATGTCATTTTTGTAACAATATAGAATGTTATTTGTGATCATATTGCCCAAGTCACTAATATTTCCTTAACATTATTCATAAAGTATGACTCTATGTATCTATTGCCAGACGCGTCAATCCCGTTACGGGTGGCCAGAAACAAATCGCCTCCATGTCGCTTTGTCCAACGCCATTTCCCTGCCCTGCTCACACCCCCCCTTTTCATATACCTCTCCACTCCAACCCTTCATCTCATCCTTGGTTTCCCCCCCTCCTCTCCCCCCCCTCCATCTCGCTCGCACACACTCGCCTCGTTAGTCAATCGCTCCCAATTCTTTCCACATAGCCAAACCACCATAGTGTACTTCTAATGCTTTCTAACACACCCACATCCACACCACAGCGCTCTTGCACGTCTTCATTTGTCAGTCTGTACTATATATCCACGTAACTCCACATGCTCCTTTCTGATAACTCATTTCCACTGCTCTCACTCTTGACCTGTCTTTCCAACTAGATCCAATCTTCACTTCCATACGTTACTGTTGGTATCACAATACTGTCAAGCAGTGACTTTTTTACTTCCATGCTCACTTCCCTGTTTCTTATCACTGCTTTCAAAGAAACAGCAACCTTTCTTCCCTTTTGTACCCTTTCAAGCACTGTACCCTCTGAACTCCCATCTTTACTCATCACACTACCCAAGTACTTAAACGCACTCATATTTTCCATTTCCTCCTCCTCCAGCCTCACTGTACATTCAGTAACCTCTTTTCTCTCGAAGACCATAACTTTACTCTTCCCTGCATTCACATTTTGATTCCGTTTCTAATACACTTTCCCAAACTCTTTCACCAAGCCTTGCAGTTCTCCTTCATCTTCACTTAACAATACAGTTTCATCTGCAAACAACAGTACAGGGAGTTTCCAAACACTGCCCTCTGTCATTGGGGTCGCTCTAAGATCCACTGCCCTACCTTGTCCCTCTTTTATAACCCCATCCATAAACAGATTTAACAACCATGGGAACATGACACATACCTGTTTCAGCCCAACATTCGAATAGAAAAATTTACTCAATTCACCATTCACACGCACTGCAGCCTTAGCCCCCTCATACATAGCTACTCTTTACGGCATTCATCACCTTCCCAATTACTTCACATATTCCTAATACTTTCCACATTCCTTGTCTATCCATCTGTTATATGCTTTCTCTAAATCCATGAAGGCCGCATACAACATCTTTCCCTTCTCTAGAAACTTTTCCACTGAAGACCTATGAATGAATATCTGATCTTCACAATGTCTTCCCTTCCAAAATCCCCCCTGTTCTCTCCAACTAATTCCTCCGTATTTCCCTAACTCTATCAATTAGTATCCCACCATGAACTTTTCCTATAACACTACGAAGGTAAATGCCCGTATGATTACCACACACTTCTTTTCCTCAATTATACCTGACTTCCAATCCTCCAGGACTCTACCGTCCTCCCCTGCCGATCTGCCACATCCTCCATATCCATTCTACCATCTTCCCCCATGCATCAGTATTTCACCATTTCACCACACACTCCATCAATTCCTGGGGTTCTCCCTATTTTGACTATCTTCATTACTTCCAATACATCCATCCTACTGATTTCTTCCTCTCTTCTCACCTCCTTCCTTCTCCCAGCTATTCCCTAGCACTTATACTTTTATTACTTTCATTCTCTATGTTCAACAATTCCTTAAAGTGTTCTCTCTATCTGGCCACTTTTTCTCCCTTCTCTACTGGCAATTGACCATTTTTATCTTTTAGTCCCCAACTTCTTTACCATCCTGTCTAACTCTCTTTACCTCTTTCAAGAACATTTTCTTCCATTCCCTCCAATTTACACTCATATAGTCAAATTCCTTGCAAATTCCTCTTCCACTCTCTTCTTATTGTCTCTAAGTAATCTTTTTACCTCTCTCATCGTCTCTACATATAACTCTTTCTTCCGCCTCTCAACTTCCTCCACACCCCTGTTTCTCATCCACTCACAATATGCTTTTTTTTGTGCCACAGCCTGTCTCCCCTCTCCATTCCACCATGCAGTTCCTTGCACCCACTTTCATCTTCTCTTCAACCCACACACCACCTCACATGTTGCACAGATTTCTTCTGTGAATATCTTGCACACACCTTCCACGTCCCCCATCTGCTCCAGATCATATTTACCCAATCCCTCCTCCACTTCTCTCTTATATTCTGCCTTGTTTCAATCCTCTAGTAACCTTTCTACCTTCTTGTATGGTCTACTTACTCCTGTCCGTCTCTTCTCCTACTCCTCCATTTTATTTAAGCCTTGACTTTCATCACCACATGTGCTGGTCCACACATACATAATCAATCATTGCCCTCCATTTATTCAGTTCATCACCCACCCTTCTCATCACATGCCACGAATACCTTTAGATCATTTTGCATCTAAAGAAGGTATTGGTTATCACCAACCCCCTCCCTGCACAACTATCCATAAAAGCACTCCCATTCTCACCCACTTCTGCAGGCACACCCTACTGTCCTACTACTCCATCCACATTGCCCATAAAAAATAAATGGACATATTTTAATTATGAGCATTAGGATCACGCGTTCTTCCATTCATATATTAATTCCTTTAACGGTCTGCGCTTCGGGAAATATTGTTCTGTTGTTGTTAGGTCCATGACAATACTCATATGTTGACTACTACTCAAATAGTCCCTCCAGTCTGATTACATATGACCTTCATATCAACTGAAAAAGGTTAGGGATCTTTGTCAGGTTAGAAAATATTCACAGCAATAATGTACAGTCCCACAGCACAGCAGGAGTCTATGAAACAATGAGACTCATTGCAAATACAAATCATACCACAGTCAGTCCTAGAAAGACTTCCGTAACAATGCCACAGCTTTAAGACAGTTTTCTGGAAAAGGACGCACCTGGTTGCTAGGCATCACATTTTCTCTAAACCTGCTTCTTACTCACATCCCCATTGATATAGGATGTGCCTTGTCTTTCTTCTCACGCAAAGTGTGGATGACGAAAAGAAAAAGAAAGTACTTGCAACCAAGAACAAACCACAACAGAAAATGTAATGCACAGGTAGAAACAAGAGTCAACTGCACCACCAATACCTTCACCAAAGTTCCACTTGATCGTAACTTTGCTCACATCCCCACTCTCCTTTGTTCACTGCTATTTTCTAACCGCAACAACACGTGTTCTTTCATGAAACCGAGTGCAACTCTCAACAGTTACTTCAAGAAACAAGGGATGAGGCTATGGCACACCTAATGTCTGACTTGGCTCGTATCTCTGACTGGGGTAAAAATAATCTGGTTGTTTTTAATGCATCTAAGGCTCAGTTCTTACACCTATCAACCCGACAAAATCTTCCACAGGTATACCCATTAATGTTTAATAATATTCAGCTTAATCCTGCATCATCCTTGAACATGCTTGGGGTTTCATTTACTCGAGACTTATCTTGGAAAGATCATATTACATCTCTTGTAAAATCTGCTTCCAAGAGATTGGGTGTGCTAAGCCGACTCCGCTCTTTCTTTACCCCTGCACAATTGTTGACTCTATACAGGGGTTTTATCCGCCCCTGTGTGGAGTACAACTCTCATGTGTGGGGAGGCTCCCCACATACAGCTCTTCTCAATAGGGTGGAGTCAAAGGCTTTTCATCTCATTAACTCTCCTCCTCTTACTGACTCCCTTCAACCTCTGTCTCTTCGCCGCACTGTTGCATCTTTATCTCTTTTCTATCGCTACTGTAATGGTCACTGCTCCTCTGAACTGTCTGCTTGCATTCCTCCACCTCTACGACGGGCGCGTAGCACCCGTCTGGCAGCAAGCTCTCATCCCTTTTCTGTCCAACTCTCTAATGCAAGAGTTAACCGTTACTCCCAGTCTTTCATTTATGCAACAGGTCAGCTCTGGAACTGTCTCCCTCTATCTGTATTTCCTGCTGCCTATGATCTCCAGTCTTTCAAACGCAGTGTGTCCAGGCATCTCAAAATGAATGGATCTTGAATTTGGCTCTCTATTGTATTTTGTTTTTCTCTTGGAGGGAACTGTTACTGCGGGCTCATGGCCTTTGGTTCCTTCTTCCTCGCATGAAAAAAAAAAAAAAAAAAAAAAAACTGGCAATATTAACATGTAACAAAAAGTGTTCCATCACCCCTCTCATTTTACACATTCTTTTTTGTTATATTATGTGATATTTGAAAAAAAAAAAATAATAATAAATCGGCATATAACGCGATGGAAATATGAAACAACAGTCAATGCTTCATTCCGATAAGAAATCTAACTATCTATCTATCTATTTATTGCCAGAAGCCATAATCCCATAAGGGATGGCCATTTGACTTTGAGTTATTGGTTTTACGGGGAGGGGCACTAACCCTCCACCAACCTACTTGTTGACACGTAGGAAGCACATATAGGTTGGTTATATGGTTACCACCCAGCATTGTAAATGGTTTCTTGGCTTAAACGAAACCATTTGGCTTGTCATTCATTGTAAAGCCACCTGTAAAGGAAAGAAGACCAATAAGAAGTGACAGGAAAGATGGGAGATATAGAAAGAGAGGAGGGCAGGCACAGAAAAAGAATGGTAAGGCTAAGTAAGAAGTAGGCAGCACTAAGAAATCTAATTATGTTTAATTCATACCTAGTAACAGCAGAATTCTCCAGACATTTCCACCTTTTAGTAATTAGCTGTGTACTTATGCTGCACTCCTTCAGTATTTCTGCTTTAATCCTGTCCCATTTGTGTGTGTGTGTGTGTGTGTGTGTGTGTGTGTGTGTGTGTGTGTGTGTGTGTGTGTGTGTGTGTGTGTGTGTGTAAATTTCAATTTCCATTACTGTCTCCTTGTGTCTTCCACTCTTCCTGCATTTCGACAGACACAACCATAGCCCTCCTAATTAGTGGTGAGGCTAAGTCGGGTCTTCCATTCATTCTTACCTTTATTGACCTTGCTAATGGCCTGCCAGACCTTGTTTGGATAATCTGTTACGTCGTTCGCTCTAAAAGATTTTACAGGAAGCCATTAATTTAAGGCTTTAAACTATGCTCTGCAGACCTGCAGCATCAAATGTTATATATCAGGGTGAAGGTGGAGATGAGAGGGTTGAATGTGTGTGGAAGCTAGGGTCGGTATGGCATGCAGATGTGTAGTGATAGGGGAGAAGCAGATGTGTAGTGATAGGGGAGAAAGGGACTGAGGTGCGTAGAGGAGAAGGTTAGCATATTATTTAGTCATGTAATGATGGGAGCGAATGGGACTGACGGTGTGTAGAGGAGTGAGTAGGTATGGTGTGCAGTTATGTAGCAGTGAGGGTGAGAGGGGTGAGGGGGTGTCGAGGAGTAGGTTGGCATATGGTGCAGTTGTCCAGTGATGGAGGTGAGTGTTGATGGTGTATAGAGGAGAGATTATGTTTGATATGCCGTTGTGTAATGGTGAGGATAAGAACTGAGGGTGTGTAGGAGAGAGGGTATGTATGGTATGCAGCAGCGTAACGGTAAGGATGAGAAGAACTGATGGTGTGTAGGGGCGAGGGTATGTATGGTATGCAGCTGTGCAATGGTGAGGATGGGAGGGACCGAGGGTGTGTAGGGGAGATGGTGTGCATGGCATGCACTTGTGTAGTGAAGAGGGGGAGAGGGACTGAGGATGTGTAGGGAAGATAATATGTATGATATGCAGCTGTGCAGTAGTGAAAGTAAGCGGTGTTGAGGATGTGTTGAGGTTTTGAAGGTAATAGGTGGGGTTAAGTCGTGGAAGCTGGGATAAATGTTTGCCTCCAGATGTGTGAAGACAGAAGGAAAAAGCTAAACGGATAATAATTGAATCCTTGCCGAGATTTTCGAGGTAATGAATGGAGAGAGTGAAAAAGTATTCTTACTGAGTCCAGAATTTTATATTTTATTTGGCAAAATTATTTATTTGCTTGTCTTGTTTGAAGCTGCATGCATAACAGTTAAGCACTTTCTAGTTCTACCTAGATGTATGTTGTGTGAAAAAATAAAGTGAAATAACGCTCTAATGAAAGCTGTGGGGTGACTTGTATACAGCGAGAATATGAAGAAATATGTCAGATATACCGTGATATCGGGCAGAACTGCAAACAACACCCCCATGTAACTTGAAAACTCAGTGTGTTTGTGAATGCAGTACCGTTATTGTCAGAACTGAAACGAAATGCATGACCAGAGAAGAGATATATTAAGATTCTGATGGTAGGGACAACTCTTGTACTCTATCCCTGTCAGTACCAGATTATTTCATTCAACTGAATAAATCCAAGGAATCTAAGAGTGTCAATGCTGTCACAATTCAAGTGTATTAATTTGAAAGTGAATCATATGACACTAAGTGTTAATATGGTTAAACTAAAACTAACGTGTGTGGAAGTGACAACAGTTTGAATGTCTGAAATATTTTTGACAAAAATTTCTCTCCTTTTTCTTGTCTGAATCACAATAATTAACCACTAATTTTATATGAACTATCGTCACAGGGAATTTGGGAACAATTTATGTTTTTCT
This sequence comes from Coenobita brevimanus, assembly GCF_032717465.1. NCBI lineage: Eukaryota > Metazoa > Arthropoda > Malacostraca > Decapoda > Coenobitidae > Coenobita > Coenobita brevimanus. Next base: position 4,189,827 of record NC_137008.1, on the reverse strand, counting down.
GAGCTTACACCCTGCCTAGGCAAACTCTTTCACCTTTGTCTGTCAACTTGTACCTTTCCTTCTTGCTGGAAGTTTGCTCTCATTCAGCCAGTCCCAAAGAAGGGTGACCACTCCCAACCCTCCAACTATCGTCCAATTGCTTTAACGTCCTGTATTTCAAAAGTTTTCGATTCAATTCTCAATAGAAAAATTTTAAGGCTTCTTTCCTATCACAACCTTCTTTCTGATCGTCAGTACGGGTTCCGTCAGGGACGCTCCACTGGCGATCTTCTCACCTACCTTTCAGACTCCTGGTCATCCTCCTTTCGGGACTTTGGCGAAAGCTTTGTCATTGCACTTGACATCTCAAAAGCTTTCGATCGAGTCTGGCATAAATCTTTAATTTCCAAACTGCCCTCTTACGGTTTCTATCCTTCTATCTGTGCCTTCATCTCTAGCTTCCTTTCTGGTCGTTCTATAGCCGCTGTTGTAGACGGCCATCGTTCTTCTCCTAGATTTGTTAACAGTGGTGTTCCTTAGGGCTCTGTCCTATCACCAACTCTCTTCCTTTTATTCATCAATGACATTCTAAGCTGTACATCTAACCCTATCCACTCATACACTGATGACTCCACCCTTCACCTTTCCATTCGGTTCCCGCAACGCCCAACTCGGCAGTAACTTCAACAAACAAGGGATGAGGCTATGGCACACCTAATGCCTAACTTGGCTCGTATCTCTGACTGGGGTAAAAATAATCTGGTTGTTTTTAATGCATCTAAGACTCAGTTCTTACACCTATCAACCCGACAAAATCTTCCACAGGTATACCCACTAATGTTTAATAATATTCAGCTTAATCCTGCATCATCCTTGAACATGCTTGGGGTTTCATTTACTCGGGACTTATGGAAAGATCATATTACACCTCTTGTAAAATCTGCTTCCAAGAGATTGGGTGTGCTAAGCCGACTCCGTTCTTTCTTTACCCCTGCACAATTGTTGACTCTATACAGGGGTTTTATCTGCCTCTCTGTGGAGTACAACTCTCATGTGTGGGGAGGCTCCCCACATACAGCTCTTCTCAATAGGGTGGAGTCAAAGGCTTTTCGTCTCATTAACTCTCCTCCTCTTACTGACTCCCTTCAACCTCTGTCTCTTCACCGCACTGTTGCATCTTTATCTTTTTTCTATCGCTACTTTAATGGTCACTGCTCCTCTGAACTGTCTGCATGCATTCCTCCACCTCTATGACAGGCGCGTAGCACCCGTCTATCAACAAACTCTCATCCCTTTTCTGTCCAACTCTCTAATGCTCCCAGGCTTTCACTTATGCAACAGGTCAACTCTGGAGCTGTCTCCCTCTGTCTGTATTTCCTGCTGCCTATGATCTCCAGTCTTTCAAACGCAGTGTGTCCAGGCATCTCGAAGTGATCGGATCTTGAATTTGGCTCTCTATTGTATTTTGTTTTTCTCTTGGAGGGAACTGTTATTGCGGGCTCATGGCCCTTGGTTCCTTCTTCCTCGCATAAAAAATACAAAATCTTGTGGCACCCTGCTTAATTAACAGAATTATATGATGAATTTTATTGGCTTAGCCCTGCGACCATCAAACGAATTTATTTTTGGTATGGAGGGATATATATTAGCTAACCCCTCCTGTATGATTTGTAACAGAACAGAGAAAGATAATGTACACTTTAAGTGAGAATACTAAAAATCACTACTGTCCCGTAAAGTTCCAGGTTCAAAACAAAAGAGTTAGGTAAAATTACAAGTTAAAGTTTAATGCTCAAACTAACAACAAAACATTCAGGACTCATAAGGATAATGTAATGGCAAAAAACAGGTTAAATATATGGTTAACTGCAATAGCCTCTATTAACACGAAATTAGCATGAGTAAATTTATCTAAGTCAGCCCTGATAAAATGAAAATACTAGATAATACTCAGTGAATGCAAGATATATTATTACAGATACAAAATATTATTAACAATGACTGACATAAAACTATACATTAATCACAATAACCTTACTAGGCCTAAGAATTAACACCTTATGCTACACAGTACAAGAAAAAATGCAACAACACTTATACTCAAATTACACAGCTGCTAGATGGTTGGAGACTTCCTGAGCAATAATAACAACTGTACAGGGGAGGACAGAGATGTGAAAAAATGAGGAGTAGATCTAAGTGGCAATAATGCAGAGACTGAGCCCATTATATAGGGGCCGGCAGAGCTTGATACAACTTGTAAGAAGGACGCGCAAATGAAGCCATGGGGACAAAGAGTTGACAATCCTGCTCTGAACAACAGAAAGAACGACTTACTCTACGATAAGGGTAGAAGGGGGGAGTGAGGTAGAACACGCTCGTGATCAAACATGCAGCATACTGTACGTTAGAATTACACAAAGGATGATGAAATCATAGGCTATGTAACACCTCCCCACAAAGAAAAAGAAATTTACAAAGGAAATTTCTTATTACTCTAAAACAATCTGTCTAAAGTCTAGATAAGCAATCTGCAATAACATTTTCTTTCCCCTTGACATGTTGTATGTCTAATGAATACTCCTGAAGAAGTAGACTCCATCTTGTCAATCTCTGATTTTTATCTTTAAACTTACTAAGGAATTTCAGTGGGTTATGATCGGTATAAATGACTATGGGGTCAAAACCAGAACACAAATAAAATGAAAAATGCTGTAAACCCAAAATCAAGGCCAACAGCTCTTTCTCAATAGTTGAGTAGTTCTTCTGAGGTGGAGTGAACTTCTTACTGTAATAAGATACAGGGTGTTCAATACCCTGATCATCCTCTTGCAGCAAAACAGCCCCAGCTCCTGTATCACTTGCATCAACAGCCATCTTAAAAGGCTTAGCAAAATTTGGAGTAGTGAGCACTGGCTGACTTAATAGGATAGCTTTAAGTTTGTTGAAAGAGGATTCACAGTTATCGGTCCAGACAAATTTAACTCCCTTTTTCACTAGATCTGTAAGTGGTGATACAAGAATTGAAAAGTTAAGAACAAATCTCCTGTAATAACCTACCATTCCCAAAAATCTTTGTAGCTCTTTCCTACTTTTAGGTCTGGGAAGATCACTTATAACCTGAACCTTAGCTCCTGGTGGTGCAACATGTCCATCACCAATTACGTACCGAAGGTACTGAACTTTAGCTTGACCAAACTCACACTTTGATAAATTAGCTACAAGATTAGCCTGAACCAAACGCTCAAGAAATTTACTGACATGGCATAGGTGATCTTTCCAGTTGTCACTGAAGATTAATACATCATCAATATAAACAACACACCCTGCCAAACCCTCTGTTACAACATTCATGAGCTTCTGAAATGTGGCTGGTGCATTCTTCATACCATATGGCATTACAGAACATGCAAAAGTCTTTCCTAGTGTTACAAAACATGAGATCTCCCTAGCACGTTCAGTCATAGGTACTTGCCAGTATCCCTTTAACAAATCAAACTTACTTATGTACCTAGCCTCTCCGATCTTGTCTATGCAATCTTCCACGCGAGGGAGAGGGTAAGTGTCTGTTTTGGATATCTGATTAACACGTCTGTAGTCAATGCAAAGCCGCTGTGACCCACCTGGCTTAGGGACTAGAGTGACAGGAGAACTCCACTCGCTCTGACAGGGCTCAATCATCTTATGGTCCAACAGGTAGCCAAGCTCCTTCTGGATGAGAGGAACTTTCACTGGGTTCACACGGTAAGGAGGCAGTTTAATTGGCTTTGCGTCTCCAACATCGACATCATGCATCAACACAGTGGTTCTTCCTGGAGTGGCACGGAACACTTGCGGGTACAATGCCGAAAACTCCTGCCTTTCCTCAGGAGGTAGATGAGAAAGCTTAGTCTGGAGATCATTCATGATATCAGGATTCTTCCCCAAACTATCACTCAGGCTCATACTGCATGGGAGAGCTTCACTTGCAGACTCGGGTGGAACAGCTACAGTGCAGACTGGATTATTTTCGTCCCGCCTGTGATATAACTTTAGCATGTTGATGTGACAAAGTTGCTTGTTCTTTCTACGATCTGGTGTGGCAATGACATAGTTGACATCACTGAGCTTCTTCTCCACGAAATAAGGACCACTAAACTTGGCTTGAAGAGGTTGCCCATGAACCGGTAGCAGAATCAAAACCTGATCTCCTGGCTGAAAGTGGCGTAACCTGGACTTCTTATCATACCAAGTTTTCATCTTCTCCTGAGCAGCTCCTAAATTCTCTCTCACCAGCTGTAAAGCAGTGGACAGCCGTTCTTTGAACTTCATCAAATACTCCAGCAGGTTGACGTCATCTTCCTCCGACAGCCAGCATTCCTTGAGTAGCCTAAGGGGTCCTCTTACTTCATGGCCAAACAGTAGTTCAAAAGGTGAGAAGCCCAGTGATTCATTTGGAGATTCTCTTGCGGCAAATACAACAAATGGAAGACCTTTATCCCAGTCTTTCTGATGTTCCAAACAGTATTTCTTGAGCATCGATTTGAGTGTTTGATGATATCTCTCCAACGCTCCTTGAGTCTGGGGATGGTAAGCTGAAGACGTGATCTGGGTGATGCCCAACTCTTTCAGAGACTGCTTGAAAACATTTGACATGAAATTACTTCCCCGGTCTGACTGTACTTCCTTGGGCAGACCAAAGTTTGTGAAGAACCCTAGCATTTCCTTAACCACGTTCTTTGCGAGATATTTCTAAGTGGAATGGCTTCAGGATAACGAGTAGCCATATCAATCAGGGTCAACACATAAGAAAATCCTGAAGAAGTCTTAGGAAGAGGGCCCACAATATCCACCAACACACGGGTGAATGGCGCCTCAAAAGGAGGAATGGGAACTAGAGGTGCAACCTTTTCGGTCTGATTACACTTCCCCACAACTTGACAGGTGTGACAAGACTTACAATACCAGGAAACATCCCTGAAGATACCTGGCCAGTAGAAGTGTTTCAAAATGCGTGCCACAGTCTTCCTTACTCCAAGGTGTCCTGCCAAACTGGAATCATGAGCCACTCTAATGATATCCTGCCTACAAACACGAGGGATGACAACTTGATGTACAACCTCCCATTCACAGTCGGCTGATGCTGTTGGGGGTCTCCACTTTCTCATAAGTACTCCTGACTTTATACAATAACAAGTAGAAGCACCAGCTGACTCTTCCTCACTGCAAGCAGAGTTAGCTAGACCTTTCAACTCAGGGTCAGCAACCTGCAACTCAACCAACTATTGACGAGACAAATTATCAACACTACGGGGTACTGCCTCATCTGGTGAGTGGTCCAAATTAGCAAGAAAAGTGTCAGCTAGGATAACATCATCATCATCATTATCCTCTAAGTCACCAGTAACTTTAGACTTAGCCCTAGTGACAGCACATGCAGGGAACACATCAGGGACATCACAATCCTGGGACGCAGCCACTGGCTCACTAGACAACTGAGGAGCTGGACACACTTGACTTCCACCAATATCATTTCCAAGTAAGAAAGTTACACCTGACATTGGGAGTGTCTCAACCAACCCAACCATAACGGAACCATTAACAAAACCAGACTCTAAATTCACTCTGCACAGAGGGACAGAGAAGTAATTATTCCCTACACCTTGTAAGATTACAGTTTCATCAGAGGAATTAACATTAGAGTCTAGAACACTGGTCAGCATAAGGGATTGGCAAGCACCTGTATCACGATATATTTTAATTGATTTCCTGTCATTACTGTCCAGAGGACTGACAAAACCATCAGACAGGAAATTAGCACATGAACTCTTGAGAGTGTCACCCACATTACTGCTCAAAAGAGGAGCTCCATCATGAGAATTTAATTTACCCCTCAAAGCAGGTTCAGTTAACTCAGTTAAAGAATTCTGGGAACTCTCAAGGGTGGACACTAGACCAATTGACTGAATATTTAAATACTCCTTTTTGTTCACATCACGCTGTCTCCTGAAACATTTCTCCGTAGTATGACCAAGCTTACTACAATAAGTACATTTACTTTTCTGAAATCTAGAGGTGAAGCTGATATTTACTTCCTGAGAAACATCATCTTTATTCTCTTTCCTGTTACCTGTACTCTGAGTAGAGGCAACGTACTTACTCTCAGCTTTCCCTTTTTATTTAGAATATCTCTTGTGAGTGAGAACATATTCATCAGCTAAAACTGCAGCATCAGACAAATTATCTATTCTTTTCTCATCAAGATATAGGCTTACATCTTTATAAATACACCTTTTGAAGTCCTCCAGCAAAATCATCTGCTTAAATTTGTCAAAATCAGAATCCACATTCTTAGAATTTAACCACTGCTCTAACAGATCTTCTTTGATTTTTGCATACTCAACATGGGATTGCTTATCTTGCTTATAAGTTGTCCTAAATTTTACTCTATAGGCTTCAGGAACAAGCTCATAGGCCTTAAGAATCAAGCTCTTAACTACATCATAATTATCAGATTGATCCTGAGGCAACGATGCATAAGTTACTTGAGCTTTACCGGTGAGAACAGTTTGAAGGAGTACTGGCCAATACTTTTTGGGCCAATTAAAACCTGTAGCTACCCTCTCAAACAACTGAAAATACTTTGTTAAATCAGATTCATTAAAAGGAGGGACAAGTTTAACATTTTTAGCCACATCAAAATCATCAGAGCTAGATGATCCAGTTCCAATTTGTTTCATGCGATATTCATGGTCTGCCTGAATCCTAGCAAGTTCAACTTGTGCCTGAAACTCAGCCTCCTTAGCACGGGCCTGAAACTCAGCCTCCTTAGCTTTTGCCTTTTTTTTTTCTTTTTTTTCTGGCCTATCAACCATTGGGGCCGAAGCCCCTGGTTATTAAGGCCATATATATATATATATATATATATATATATATATATATATATACATTTAAACATAATACATATATATACAAACATATATATATATATATATATACACACACACACACACACACACACACACACACACTTCCATGCATACATACAGACACACTTTCATGCAAACGTACATATATATATAGTCATTTTAATCTTATTTATTTTTTTTTTTGTATTTTTTTTTTAATTTTTTCTTGGTTTTATATTTTTTATACCTTATATTATAAAGAAAAACTAATCTAAAGACCTTAAAACTAATCACCTAACAGACAAATCGCTAATCTATACTAAATCCTACAGAGACAAATAGCTAGACCTACACTAATGGTAAAAATACCTCGACTAACAGAACACCATCGACTGCAGATATGTAATGCCTTTCTACATTGCATACCTGCACTCATCACCTGGTGACTGTCAGTCGAGGCACAACCTAATATAGGGGACATCAGTATATGAAAGGGAACCAGACGAGTCAGGAACATTTCCATATACGTCAGCTGTCGTCCCTAATTAGAATAACTTAAGCAAGATAATATAATGTATTTACATAATTTGTACAGAAAGTGAAGAACCTCGCCCAGCAGACCACCATCGACTGCAAGTGCCCAATACCTTCCTATATTGCACACTTGCACTCATCATCTGGTGACTGTCAGGCGAGGAACTTGGCTTAATGTAGGGGACATCTATATTAGAAATAGATCGGTGGGAGGAGGAACTATTTAAAATATGTCAACTGTCAACCCTAATTAATATTACAATATATACATATTTACTGTTCATAAAAACCATAACCACGCTGTAAAAAAGTCACATCACTCTGATCAGTCCGGTCTCTCTCAAGAAAGCCATCAATTTATCAGTCATAACAATGTCCCCATCACCCAGGATGGTGGAAAGGGTGAAGGGGACGTCTACTGCGCCGCAGTAATTTATAAGTGAAGCACGTTCACGAATAAATCGCCGACAGCGCAGGATGATATGACTGATAGATAACACCGCATTACAGATGTCACAGTGCGGTGGGAAGCGTCTTTCCATATATGGTTTTATGTGGGTTATAATGGTGGCATTAAGCCGTAACCGTGCCAACACTTTTTCTTCTAGGCGACTGGAACGGTTGGCAGTGTCCCAGTCGCCCAGGTACGGCTTACAAGTTGGAATATTTAGTCTGGTCCACTGACCTTGCCACAGAAGATTTATTGATTTCTTTCCGAGAGATAGACTCGACCGTAGATCACGAGGAACGTCCCAAGTCTCCTCGAGCTCTACAGCCGACTTTGCAAGTAAGTCAGCCTGCTCATTGCCGTAGATACGACAATGACCAGGCACCCAGATCAGCGTGAATGACTTGTTGCATGAATGCAACTTATTAACGATGCGGCCCTGGATCTCATGAGAGTCCGTAGTGCAAGATGCAATTGCCTGAAGGGCTGATTTTGAGTCTGAAAATATGACAAATGAGTCATGCCTAGAATTGAGAGCATAGTCTATGGCTTTGTCAATAGCAAAAAGTTCTGAAGGAAACACAGATGTATGAGTCGGCAACCGATACCTGAGGGCACATTCAGTCGACCACACACTTGCACCCACGCATTCACTCGACTTGGAGCTGTCGGTGTACAATTGATGGGACCCCAAGTGACGAACAATGATGTTACGAAACAAGTGGTGGACCTCTGCCTCCGGCGCCTTGGCCTTTGGTGCTGCGAGCCATGTAACATCGACTGTAAAGCCAGGTGGCTCCCAAGGCGCTATATTTTTAAGCACCAACTTGTCACAGTCACTGGGGTCCACATCAAGCTCCTGAGTCAGTAAGTGGAGGCGAGCGGCAAGTGGCCGACGCACCCCCCGCAGAAGGTGGTGGTATTGACGCAGGGGGGTACAGGCCACATTGCCGATATTACTTTTCCTTAACGTCCTTATGCCGTAGGACAATGCCAGGTGGTCACGGCGAATACGGAGGGGAGGCACATTCGCCTCCACTTCCATACGAGCCACACGGGTACACCGGACGGCTCCAAGACACATTCGCAAACATTTATTCTGTCACACATCCAATCCTTTCAGAGTGGCATTGGATGCCGAGCCATACACCTGTGCGCCATAGTCTAGCTTCGATCGAATAAGGGACTTATACACCATTAATAAAGATTTTCTGTCGGCACCCCAGGTAGTACCCGCTAGGTACTTGAGGACATTTAACGGTTTATTACAACGAGCAAGCAAAGTATTAACGTGAAGTTTAAAATTCATTCTACGATCAAAATGTATTCCTAAAAATTTTACAGAATTTTGAAAAGGTACCGCCTGATTATCCAAAGTTAAGCACAAATTAGGTACGTTACGATTAGTGAAAACTATAGCGGCACACTTACGTACGGAAAACTTAAATCCCCACTGCAAGGCCCATTGGTGGACGAAGTCAAGGGCTGCTTGAATCCGCCCAGCCGAAAATTGTGCATTACGGGAAGAGTGCCATATTGCACAATCGTCAGCGTAGAGCGAGCATTTAAGATTCCTCAGGATGGGAGCTGATGACAGAATATCATTGATCATAATACTAAATAAAGTAGGACTAAGCACACTTCCCTGTGGCACCCCGTTTTCCAGGATAAATATATCCGATGTTACGTTACAGGGCAATTTGACAGAGAAAGTTAGCTTTTGCCTGAAATTCAGCGTCCTTAACACGAGCCTCCTGCAGAGCTAGCTGTAACTTAGCTAATTCAATCTGCGTTTGCTCATTTCGAGGAGTTACATTAAACAAGCTTTCATTAATCATGTCAACAATTTGATCTTTAGAATGATGAGAGCGAACAGCAATTCCCAACTGTTGAGCAACAAGCTTAAGTTCATTCTTTGTTCTGTTTTCTACATCACACACTGTTTGCACATTTGACAGAAAATCTTTGGCTTCATCAAACGTAGTAATAGTAGACATCATGAATAAATCACAGTCACAAAATATCAAGCAATATCCTTATGATAATATCCTGAATATCCTGATAAGAGGTCGCCAAATTTATGTTACGGAACAGAGAAAGATAATGTAGCCTACACTTTAAGTGAGAATACTAAAAATCACTACTGTCCCGTAAAGTTCCAGGTTCAAAACAAAAGTGTTAGGTAAAATTACAAGTTAAAGTTTAATGCTCAAACTAACAACAAAACATTCAGGACTCATAAGGATAATGTAATGGCAAAAAACAGGTTAAATATATGGTTAACTGCAATAGCCTCTATTAACACGAAATTAGCATGAGTAAATTTATCTAAGTCAGCCCTGATAAAATGAAAATACTAGATAATACTCAGTGAATGCAAGATATATTATTACAGATACAAAATATTATTAACAATGACTGACATAAAACTATACATTAATCACAAAAACCTTACTAGGCCTAAGAATTAACACCTTATGCTACACAGTACAAGAAAAAATGCAACAACACTTATACTCAAATTACACAGCTGCTAGATGGTTGGAGACTTCCTGAGCAATAATAACAACTGTACAGGGGAGGACAGAGATGTGAACAAAATGAGGAGTAGATCTAAGTGGCAATAATGCAGAGACTGAGCTCATTATATAGGGGCCGGGAGAGCTTGATACAACTTGTAAGAAGGACGCGCAAATGAAGCCGTGGGGACAAAGAGTTGACAATCCTGCTCTGAACAACAGAAAGAACGACTTACTCTACGATAAGGGTAGAAGGGGGGAGTGAGGTAGAACACGCTCGTGATCAAACGTGCAGCATACTGTACGTTAGAATTACACAAAGGATGATGAAATCATAGGCTATGTAACAGATTACATAATTTTCATTTTCATGAAGATACCACAAAGGTTCATTCAGCTTTTAGAAGGACATTTGGTAGTGCAGTGGTTAATAAAGACTACATTTAACCCTTATTTATGGATCTTACAGATGGTTTAGGTGATGTATCAGACAAACGAAGGTCAGGTGTAGGACAGAAATAAAATACAACTTTTGTTAGACTTGTACTACACAGTTTTCATCAGTGAAAAGTTATCTGGGTAATTTTGATACAATTCACATGTTTTCCTAAATACAAACGTCACAACAGCTCCACCTGTTGTCACACTTTGCCCTTGCTTGATATCCTTGTTGACATACCAAACACGTTAGTGCATTCTTCTGCTGGTAGTGTCCTATTGTTTTTCCCTTTCCAACGGTAGTTAACAGAAACAGCTAGACGCTGACCTTCATCCCCGATTTGCTCCTCAGTCGTCTGCCACTCCCATCCAGGAAATACTGGCCACTCTTCCGTACGGACAGTACAGATCACACCTGTCCGGTTGACTGCTACACCAGAATCTCGAGTATACGGTAGTGGAATTTGAGAAATGCATTTCTGCAACTCACCATACTTCTTCCTGTGGTAGTGTACCTGGTGCTACCTCTGTCGTCGCTCCTGGCTCCCAGTACGTGGGAGAGTTTAGCTGTCTGTGGGTGAGGGCACGACAGCTGCAACGGAGGGGTGATGCAGATATGGTTTAGCTGGGTTGGCTGGTTGCGTTGTTCTGTCATCTTTCTCGTCTCGCAAAGGGAAACAATTCAGGAATGCTTACAATTAGAATAAGTAATACGACTCTTTGCTTGACGCAAACAACTCTTTTCCCTCGCTACCTCTGACTATGACATCCTCCTTTTACCAATACTTCGGAGCTGCTGATTGGGAGGCCCTCAGGCAGTACTTCTTTGATTTTCCCTGGGATGATTATTGCTTCTATGGCCGAGAGCCATCTGCGTGTACCATGCACATAACGGAGATTATTCTCATGGGCAGGGAAGCATACATTCATTTCTCATATCCTTTGACTAGTGTAAAAAACCTTGGTTTAATCACGCATCTTCTAATGCTGTCCACAACAAGAACAGGGCCTATAAAAGGTACTGGAGACAACCCACCTCTGAATCACATCTTTTTTATGTTTCTGCCAGGAATCGTGCTAAGTCTGTTTGTTCTAATAAAAATAATTTCACCCTTACTAAATGCTCACAACTCTCCAACTCGAATTCTTCCTGTTCCTTCTGGCATCTTGCCAAAGCTCTTTCTAACGAGTTTACCTCATCATCCTTCCCTCCTCTTTTCTACCCTGATGACTCTGTAGCTATTTCTTCTACTAATAAAGCAAATCTCTTCTCTCAGACTTTCCAGTGCTGTTCCTCCATCACTTCCCCCTTCTGACTCCCTCGTGGCTGACATTAAAATTTCTTCAGCTGATGTATTTTCTGCCATCATTGGTCTCAATACTAACAAAGGAATATGGGCCTGATGGGGTCCCTCCTGTTGTCCTCAAGAACTGTACTTCTGTGCTTACACCCTGCCTAGATAAACTCTTTCGCCTATGTCTGTCAACTTGTACCTTTCCTTCATGCTGGAAGTTTGCTCTCATTCAGCCAGTCCCAAAGAAAGGTGACCATTTCCAACCCTCAAACTATCGCTCAATTGCTTTAACATTTTATGTATCAAAAGTTTACGAGTCTATTCTTAACAGAAAAAGTTTAAGCTCCTTTCCTATCACAACCTTCTTTCTGATCATCAGTATGGGTTCCGTCAAGACGCTCCGCTAGTGATCTTCTCAACAATCTTTCAGACTCCATGTCACTCTCCTTTCGGAACTTTGGCGAAAGCTTTGCCATTGCACCCGACATCTCAAAGGCTTTTGATCGAGTGTGGTATAAATCTATAATATCCAAATTGCCCTCTTACGGTTTCTATCCTTCTATCTGTGCCTCCATCTCTATCTGCCTTTCTGGTCGTTCTATGGCTGCTGTTGTAGACGGTCAGCATTCTCCTAGAGCTATCAATATTGGTGTTCCTCAAAGTTCTGTCCTATCACCAACTCTCTTCCTTTTTATTCATCAATGACCTTCTAAGCTGTATATCTAACTCTATCCACTCATACACTGATGATTCCACCCTTCACCTTTCCATTCGGTTCTCACAACGTCCATCGCAGCAGTTCCTTCAACAAACAAGGGTCGAGGCTATGGCACACCTAATGTATGACTTGGCTCGTATCTCTGACTGGGGTAAAATTAATCCCGTTTTTAATGCATCAAAGACTCAGTTCTTACACCTATCAACCCAGCAAAGTCTTCCATAGGAGTACTCACTGTTGTTTAATAATATCCAGCTCAATCCCACATCATCCTTGAACATGCTTGAGGTTTCTTTCTCTCGGGACTTATCTTCGAAAGATCATATTACATCTCTTGTAAAATCTACTTCCAAGAGATTAGGTGTGCTAAGCCGACTCCGTACCTTCTTTATCCCTGCACAGTTGATCACTTTATAAACGGGTTTTATTCGCCCCTGTGTTGAGCACAACCCTCATGTGTGGGGAGGTTCCCCACGTACAGCTCTTCCCAATGGGGTGGAGTCAAAGGCCTTTCGTCTCATTAACTCTCCTCCTCTTACTGGCTCCCTTCAGCCTCTGTCTTTTCGCCATACTGATGCATCTTTATCTCTTTTTTATCGTTACTTCAATGGTCACTGCTCCTCCGAACTATCTGCTTGCATTCCTCAACCTCTACGACGGACACGTAGCACCTGTCTGGCGTTAAACTCCGATCCCTTTTTTGTCCAACTCTCTATGCAAGAGTTAACCTTTACTCCCAGTCCTTCATGTATGCAACAGGTCAACTCTGGAACTGTCTCCCTCTGTCTGTATTTCCTACTTCCTACGATCTCCAGTCTTTCAAACGCATTGTGTTCAGACATTTCGAAATGAACGGATCTTGAATTTGGCTCCTTTGTATATATATATTTTTTCCTGGGAGGAACGGTTTGTGGGCTCTAAGCCTTTTGTTCCTTCTTTTTTGCATAAAAAAGAAGCTCCGACACCATTCAAGTTCGAAAATTGGCCTACATCCGCAGCTAAATGAAGAGTTATGAGGTACAATCGCATAGGAGATACATATAAGTGAGGCCTCAAAGGGTTATTTAAGCTCTTTTGCAGTCCCTAGATCACGGAGTTATCGTGCAGAGGAACCTGCGGCGACAGCATCAAACACAGCAGTACTCTGATTTATCCCTTCTTAGCTAAATAAAATATTTTAGAAAACAGCACAGTTACACACTTTATCAAATTGCTCAAAGAGCATAGCGACGTCGTGCCTGACCTTGGTCATATGCCTGTGCCCTAAACGTTTAATCTGTCTGCACATTAATCAAATCAGTTCTTCCCTTTTTCACACACAGTTTGTTTGCTGAGTTGATTTAGACTGGGTCAGCAATTCATGAGCTAATGCTGAATACTGATCGTTGACTTTAATCGGTGACTTTTTCCTCTAATCCACCTACACTAAGTTCAAAATTATTTCTTCCCAGAAGCATAAATATGTGAATGCTTCATCCGATCCTAATAGGGTCAGACACTCATGTTAAAATGTGTACACAGAAAGGAACTTGGTTACAACGTTTACGCCTTCAGTATTGCTAATGGCGTATCGGTACTGATTCTGTTCATAACACATTCAGTACCGTCAAATGAGAGAGTTTAAGTATCGTGCGCTATGAACTTTTTTTTTTTCATAATTTGTCATGTTTATTTTTTCATCGACTCCTGTAAGGAAATGTTGCATCAAGATGTCCACAGAAGCCACTGCTGACATAATAATTCCTACTTAACCCCTTTACTTCGATGATGTTATAACATTTATTCTTCCCCCCAAACAGAATATTTGATGCAGCATAGGAAACGTAACTTGTATTAAAAGAGTTAATGAAAGAGTTATATAGGCATCAATAATCTTACTAACCGTACGTAAAATTGTCTAGAAGTAGCAAGAATAAACTCACATATATGTCATCGGAATGTCGATGTGAACTACTGCATTCGGATAACACATATAGAGACATCAGAGACTATGTACTGTGGTCGTGTCTGTTTCTGTATACTGATCTCTCTGTGTAACATACTTTCCATACACATCATTCCATGTCATTTTTGTAACAATATAGAATGTTATTTGTGATCATATTGCCCAAGTCACTAATATTTCCTTAACATTATTCATAAAGTATGACTCTATGTATCTATTGCCAGACGCGTCAATCCCGTTACGGGTGGCCAGAAACAAATCGCCTCCATGTCGCTTTGTCCAACGCCATTTCCCTGCCCTGCTCACACCCCCCCTTTTCATATACCTCTCCACTCCAACCCTTCATCTCATCCTTGGTTTCCCCCCCTCCTCTCCCCCCCCTCCATCTCGCTCGCACACACTCGCCTCGTTAGTCAATCGCTCCCAATTCTTTCCACATAGCCAAACCACCATAGTGTACTTCTAATGCTTTCTAACACACCCACATCCACACCACAGCGCTCTTGCACGTCTTCATTTGTCAGTCTGTACTATATATCCACGTAACTCCACATGCTCCTTTCTGATAACTCATTTCCACTGCTCTCACTCTTGACCTGTCTTTCCAACTAGATCCAATCTTCACTTCCATACGTTACTGTTGGTATCACAATACTGTCAAGCAGTGACTTTTTTACTTCCATGCTCACTTCCCTGTTTCTTATCACTGCTTTCAAAGAAACAGCAACCTTTCTTCCCTTTTGTACCCTTTCAAGCACTGTACTCTCTGAACTCCCATCTTTACTCATCACACTACCCAAGTACTTAAACGCACTCATATTTTCCACTTCCTCCTCCTCCAGCCTCACTGTACATTCAGTAACCTCTTTTCTCTCGAAGACCATAACTTTACTCTTCCCTGCATTCACATTTTGATTCCGTTTCTAATACACTTTCCCAAACTCTTTCACCAAGCCTTGCAGTTCTCCTTCATCTTCACTTAACAATACAGTTTCATCTGCAAACAACAGTACAGGGAGTTTCCAAACACTGCCCTCTGTCATTGGGGTCGCTCTAAGATCCACTGCCCTACCTTGTCCCTCTTTTATAACCCCATCCATAAACAGATTTAACAACCATGGGAACATGACACATACCTGTTTCAGCCCAACATTCGAATAGAAAAATTTACTCAATTCACCATTCACACGCACTGCAGCCTTAGCCCCCTCATACATAGCTACTCTTTACGGCATTCATCACCTTCCCAATTACTTCACATATTCCTAATACTTTCCACATTCCTTGTCTATCCATCTGTTATATGCTTTCTCTAAATCCATGAAGGCCGCATACAACATCTTTCCCTTCTCTAGAAACTTTTCCACTGAAGACCTATGAATGAATATCTGATCTTCACAATGTCTTCCCTTCCAAAATCCCCCCTGTTCTCTCCAACTAATTCCTCCGTATTTCCCTAACTCTATCAATTAGTATCCCACCATGAACTTTTCCTATAACACTACGAAGGTAAATGCCCGTATGATTACCACACACTTCTTTTCCTCAATTATACCTGACTTCCAATCCTCCAGGACTCTACCGTCCTCCCCTGCCGATCTGCCACATCCTCCATATCCATTCTACCATCTTCCCCCATGCATCAGTATTTCACCATTTCACCACACACTCCATCAATTCCTGGGGTTCTCCCTATTTTGACTATCTTCATTACTTCCAATACATCCATCCTACTGATTTCTTCCTCTCTTCTCACCTCCTTCCTTCTCCCAGCTATTCCCTAGCACTTATACTTTTATTACTTTCATTCTCTATGTTCAACAATTCCTTAAAGTGTTCTCTCTATCTGGCCACTTTTTCTCCCTTCTCTACTGGCAATTGACCATTTTTATCTTTTAGTCTCCAACTTCTTTACCATCCTGTCTAACTCTCTTTACCTCTTTCAAGAACATTTTCTTCCATTCCCTCCAATTTACACTCATATAGTCAAATTCCTTGCAAATTCCTCTTCCACTCTCTTCTTATTGTCTCTAAGTAATCTTTTTACCTCTCTCATCGTCTCTACATATAACTCTTTCTTCCGCCTCTCAACTTCCTCCACACCCCTGTTTCTCATCCACTCACAATATGCTTTTTTTTTGTGCCACAGCCTGTCTCCCCTCTCCATTCCACCATGCAGTTCCTTGCACCCACTTTCATCTTCTCTTCAACCCACACACCACCTCACATGTTGCACAGATTTCTTCTGTGAATATCTTGCACACACCTTCCACGTCCCCCATCTGCTCCAGATCATATTTACCCAATCCCTCCTCCACTTCTCTCTTATATTCTGCCTTGTTTCAATCCTCTAGTAACCTTTCTACCTTCTTGTATGGTCTACTTACTCCTGTCCGTCTCTTCTCCTACTCCTCCATTTTATTTAAGCCTTGACTTTCATCACCACATGTGCTGGTCCACACATACATAATCAATCATTGCCCTCCATTTATTCAGTTCATCACCCACCCTTCTCATCACATGCCACGAATACCTTTAGATCATTTTGCATCTAAAGAAGGTATTGGTTATCACCAACCCCCTCCCTGCACAACTATCCATAAAAGCACTCCCATTCTCACCCACTTCTGCAGGCACACCCTACTGTCCTACTACTCCATCCACATTGCCCATAAAAAATAAATGGACATATTTTAATTATGAGCATTAGGATCACGCGTTCTTCCATTCATATATTAATTCCTTTAACGGTCTGCGCTTCGGGAAATATTGTTCTGTTGTTGTTAGGTCCATGACAATACTCATATGTTGACTACTACTCAAATAGTCCCTCCAGTCTGATTACATATGACCTTCATATCAACTGAAAAAGGTTAGGGATCTTTGTCAGGTTAGAAAATATTCACAGCAATAATGTACAGTCCCACAGCACAGCAGGAGTCTATGAAACAATGAGACTCATTGCAAATACAAATCATACCACAGTCAGTCCTAGAAAGACTTCCGTAACAATGCCACAGCTTTAAGACAGTTTTCTGGAAAAGGACGCACCTGGTTGCTAGGCATCACATTTTCTCTAAACCTGCTTCTTACTCACATCCCCATTGATATAGGATGTGCCTTGTCTTTCTTCTCACGCAAAGTGTGGATGACGAAAAGAAAAAGAAAGTACTTGCAACCAAGAACAAACCACAACAGAAAATGTAATGCACAGGTAGAAACAAGAGTCAACTGCACCACCAATACCTTCACCAAAGTTCCACTTGATCGTAACTTTGCTCACATCCCCACTCTCCTTTGTTCACTGCTATTTTCTAACCGCAACAACACGTGTTCTTTCATGAAACCGAGTGCAACTCTCAACAGTTACTTCAAGAAACAAGGGATGAGGCTATGGCACACCTAATGTCTGACTTGGCTCGTATCTCTGACTGGGGTAAAAATAATCTGGTTGTTTTTAATGCATCTAAGGCTCAGTTCTTACACCTATCAACCCGACAAAATCTTCCACAGGTATACCCATTAATGTTTAATAATATTCAGCTTAATCCTGCATCATCCTTGAACATGCTTGGGGTTTCATTTACTCGAGACTTATCTTGGAAAGATCATATTACATCTCTTGTAAAATCTGCTTCCAAGAGATTGGGTGTGCTAAGCCGACTCCGCTCTTTCTTTACCCCTGCACAATTGTTGACTCTATACAGGGGTTTTATCCGCCCCTGTGTGGAGTACAACTCTCATGTGTGGGGAGGCTCCCCACATACAGCTCTTCTCAATAGGGTGGAGTCAAAGGCTTTTCATCTCATTAACTCTCCTCCTCTTAATGACTCCCTTCAACCTCTGTCTCTTCGCCGCACTGTTGCATCTTTATCTCTTTTCTATCGCTACTGTAATGGTCACTGCTCCTCTGAACTGTCTGCTTGCATTCCTCCACCTCTACGACGGGCGCGTAGCACCCGTCTGGCAGCAAGCTCTCATCCCTTTTCTGTCCAACTCTCTAATGCAAGAGTTAACCGTTACTCCCAGTCTTTCATTTATGCAACAGGTCAGCTCTGGAACTGTCTCCCTCTATCTGTATTTCCTGCTGCCTATGATCTCCAGTCTTTCAAACGCAGTGTGTCCAGGCATCTCAAAATGAATGGATCTTGAATTTGGCTCTCTATTGTATTTTGTTTTTCTCTTGGAGGGAACTGTTACTGCGGGCTCATGGCCTTTGGTTCCTTCTTCCTCGCATGAAAAAAAAAAAAAAAAAAAAACTGGCAATATTAACATGTAACAAAAAGTGTTCCATCACCCCTCTCATTTTACACATTCTTTTTTGTTATATTATGTGATATTTGAAAAAAAAAAAATAATAATAAATCGGCATATAACGCGATGGAAATATGAAACAACAGTCAATGCTTCATTCCGATAAGAAATCTAACTATCTATCTATCTATTTATTGCCAGAAGCCATAATCCCATAAGGGATGGCCATTTGACTTTGAGTTATTGGTTTTACGGGGAGGGGCACTAACCCTCCACCAAACTACTTGTTGACACGTAGGAAGCACATATAGGTTGGTTATATGGTTACCACCCAGCATTGTAAATGGTTTCTTGGCTTAAACGAAACCATTTGGCTTGTCATTCATTGTAAAGCCACCTGTAAAGGAAAGAAGACCAATAAGAAGTGACAGGAAAGATGGGAGATATAGAAAGAGAGGAGGGCAGGCACAGAAAAAGAATGGTAAGGCTAAGTAAGAAGTAGGCAGCACTAAGAAATCTAATTATGTTTAATTCATACCTAGTAACAGCAGAATTCTCCAGACATTTCCACCTTTTAGTAATTAGCTGTGTACTTATGCTGCACTCCTTCAGTATTTCTGCTTTAATCCTGTCCCATTTGTGTGTGTGTGTGTGTGTGTGTGTGTGTGTGTGTGTGTGTGTGTGTGTGTGTGTAAATTTCAATTTCCATTACTGTCTCCTTGTGTCTTCCACTCTTCCTGCATTTCGACAGACACAACCATAGCCCTCCTAATTAGTGGTGAGGCTAAGTCAGGTCTTCCATTCATTCTTACCTTTATTGACCTTGCTAATGGCCTGCCAGACCTTGTTTGGATAATCTGTTACGTCGTTCGCTCTAAAAGATTTTACAGGAAGCTATTAATTTAAGGCTTTAAACTATGCTCTGCAGACCTGCAGCATCAAATGTTATATATCAGGGTGAAGGTGGAGATGAGAGGGTTGAATGTGTGTGGAAGCTAGGGTCGGTATGGCATGCAGATGTGTAGTGATAGGGGAGAAGCAGATGTGTAGTGATAGGGGAGAAAGGGACTGAGGTGCGTAGAGGAGAAGGTTAGCATATTATTTAGTCATGTAATGATGGGAGCGAATGGGACTGACGGTGTGTAGAGGAGTGAGTAGGTATGGTGTGCAGTTATGTAGCAGTGAGGGTGAGAGGGGTGAGGGGGTGTCGAGGAGTGGGTTGGCATATGGTGCTGTTGTCCAGTGTTGGAGGTGAGTGTTGATGGTGTATAGAGGAGAGATTATGTTTGATATGCCGTTGTGTAATGGTGAGGATAAGAACTGAGGGTGTGTAGGAGAGAGGGTATGTATGGTATGCAGCAGCGTAACGGTAAGGATGAGAAGAACTGATGGTGTGTAGGGGCGAGGGTATGTATGGTATGCAGCTGTGCAATGGTAAGGATGGGAGGGACCGAGGGTGTGTAGGGGAGATGGTGTGCATGGCATGCAGATGTGTAGTGAAGAGGGGAAGAGGGACTGAGGATGTGTAGGGAAGATGATTCGTATGACATGCAGCTGTGCAGTAGTGAAAGTAAGCGGGGTTGAGGATGTGTTGAGGTTTTGAAGGTAATGGGTGGGGTTATGTCGTGGAAGCTGGGATAAATGTTTGCCTCCAGGTGTGTGAAGACAGAAGGAAAAAGCTAAACGGAAAATAACTGAATCCTTGCCGAGATTTTCGAGGTAATGAATGGAGAGAGTGAAAAAGTATTCTTACTGAGTCCAGAATTTTATATTTTATTTGGCAAAATTATTTATTTGCTTGTCTTGTTTGAAGCTGCATGCATAACAGTTAAGCACTTTCTAGTTCTACCTAGATGTATGTTATGTGAAAAAATAAAGTGAAATAACGCTCTAATGAAAGCTGTGGGGTGACTTGTATACAGCGAGAATATGAAGAAATATGTCAGATATACCGTGATATCGGGCAGAACTGCAAACAACACCCCCATGTAACTTGAAAACTCAGTGTGTTTGTGAATGCAGTACCGTTATTGTCAGAACTGAAACGAAATGCATGACCAGAGAAGAGATATATTAAGATTCTGATGGTAGGGACAACTCTTGTACTCTATCCCTGTCAGTACCAGATTATTTCATTCAACTGAATAAATCCAAGGAATCTAAGAGTGTCAATGCTGTCACAATTCAAGTGTATTAATTTGAAAGTGAATCATATGACACTAAGTGTTAATATGGTTAAACTAAAACTAACGTGTGTGGAAGTGACAACAGTTTGAATGTCTGAAATATTTTTGACAAAAATTTCTCTCCTTTTTCTTGTCTGAATCACAATAATTAACCACTAATTTTATATGAACTATCGTCACAGGGAATTTGGGAACAATTTATGTTTTTCTGAGCTTACACCCTGCCTAGGCAAACTCTTTCACCTTTGTCTGTCAACTTGTACCTTTCCTTCTTGCTGGAAGTTTGCTCTCATTCAGCCAGTCCCAAAGAAGGGTGACCACTCCCAACCCTCCAACTATCGTCCAATTGCTTTAACGTCCTGTATTTCAAAAGTTTTCGATTCAATTCTCAATAGAAAAATTTTAAGGCTTCTTTCCTATCACAACCTTCTTTCTGATCGTCAGTACGGGTTCCGTCAGGGACGCTCCACTGGCGATCTTCTCACCTACCTTTCAGACTCCTGGTCATCCTCCTTTCGGGACTTTAGCGAAAGCTTTGTCATTGCACTTGACATCTCAAAAGCTTTCGATCGAGTCTGGCATAAATCTTTAATTTCCAAACTGCCCTCTTACGGTTTCTATCCTTCTATCTGTGCCTTCATCTCTAGCTTCCTTTCTGGTCGTTCTATAGCCGCTGTTGTAGACGGCCATCGTTCTTCTCCTAGATTTGTTAACAGTGGTGTTCCTTAGGGCTCTGTCCTATCACCAACTCTCTTCCTTTTATTCATCAATGACATTCTAAGCTGTACATCTAACCCTATCCACTCATACACTGATGACTCCACCCTTCACCTTTCCATTCGGTTCCCGCAACGCCCAACTCGGCAGTAACTTCAACAAACAAGGGATGAGGCTATGGCACACCTAATGCCTAACTTGGCTCGTATCTCTGACTGGGGTAAAAATAATCTGGTTGTTTTTAATGCATCTAAGACTCAGTTCTTACACCTATCAACCCGACAAAATCTTCCACAGGTATACCCACTAATGTTTAATAATATTCAGCTTAATCCTGCATCATCCTTGAACATGCTTGGGGTTTCATTTACTCGGGACTTATGGAAAGATCATATTACACCTCTTGTAAAATCTGCTTCCAAGAGATTGGGTGTGCTAAGCCGACTCCGTTCTTTCTTTACCCCTGCACAATTGTTGACTCTATACAGGGGTTTTATCTGCCTCTCTGTGGAGTACAACTCTCATGTGTGGGGAGGCTCCCCACATACAGCTCTTCTCAATAGGGTGGAGTCAAAGGCTTTTCGTCTCATTAACTCTCCTCCTCTTACTGACTCCCTTCAACCTCTGTCTCTTCACCGCACTGTTGCATCTTTATCTTTTTTCTATCGCTACTTTAATGGTCACTGCTCCTCTGAACTGTCTGCATGCATTCCTCCACCTCTATGACAGGCGCGTAGCACCCGTCTATCAACAAACTCTCATCCCTTTTCTGTCCAACTCTCTAATGCTCCCAGGCTTTCACTTATGCAACAGGTCAACTCTGGAGCTGTCTCCCTCTGTCTGTATTTCCTGCTGCCTATGATCTCCAGTCTTTCAAACGCAGTGTGTCCAGGCATCTCGAAGTGATCGGATCTTGAATTTGGCTCTCTATTGTATTTTGTTTTTCTCTTGGAGGGAACTGTTATTGCGGGCTCATGGCCCTTGGTTCCTTCTTCCTCGCATAAAAAATACAAAATCTTGTGGCACCCTGCTTAATTAACAGAATTATATGATGAATTTTATTGGCTTAGCCCTGCGACCATCAAACGAATTTATTTTTGGTATGGAGGGATATATATTAGCTAACCCCTCCTGTATGATTTGTAACAGAACAGAGAAAGATAATGTACACTTTAAGTGAGAATACTAAAAATCACTACTGTCCCGTAAAGTTCCAGGTTCAAAACAAAAGAGTTAGGTAAAATTACAAGTTAAAGTTTAATGCTCAAACTAACAACAAAACATTCAGGACTCATAAGGATAATGTAATGGCAAAAAACAGGTTAAATATATGGTTAACTGCAATAGCCTCTATTAACACGAAATTAGCATGAGTAAATTTATCTAAGTCAGCCCTGATAAAATGAAAATACTAGATTATACTCAGTGAATGCAAGATATATTATTACAGATACAAAATATTATTAACAATGACTGACATAAAACTATACATTAATCACAATAACCTTACTAGGCCTAAGAATTAACACCTTATGCTACACAGTACAAGAAAAAATGCAACAACACTTATACTCAAATTACACAGCTGCTAGATGGTTGGAGACTTCCTGAGCAATAATAACAACTGTACAGGGGAGGACAGAGATGTGAAAAAATGAGGAGTAGATCTAAGTGGCAATAATGCAGAGACTGAGCCCATTATATAGGGGCCGGCAGAGCTTGATACAACTTGTAAGAAGGACGCGCAAATGAAGCCATGGGGACAAAGAGTTGACAATCCTGCTCTGAACAACAGAAAGAACGACTTACTCTACGATAAGGGTAGAAGGGGGGAGTGAGGTAGAACACGCTCGTGATCAAACATGCAGCATACTGTACGTTAGAATTACACAAAGGATGATGAAATCATAGGCTATGTAACACCTCCCCACAAAGAAAAAGAAATTTACAAAGGAAATTTCTTATTACTCTAAAACAATCTGTCTAAAGTCTAGATAAGCAATCTGCAATAACATTTTCTTTCCCCTTGACATGTTGTATGTCTAATGAATACTCCTGAAGAAGTAGACTCCATCTTGTCAATCTCTGATTTTTATCTTTAAACTTACTAAGGAATTTCAGTGGGTTATGATCGGTATAAATGACTATGGGGTCAAAACCAGAACACAAATAAAATGAAAAATGCTGTAAACCCAAAATCAAGGCCAACAGCTCTTTCTCAATAGTTGAGTAGTTCTTCTGAGGTGGAGTGAACTTCTTACTGTAATAAGATACAGGGTGTTCAATACCCTGATCATCCTCTTGCAGCAAAACAGCCCCAGCTCCTGTATCACTTGCATCAACAGCCATCTTAAAAGGCTTAGCAAAATTTGGAGTAGTGAGCACTGGCTGACTTAATAGGATAGCTTTAAGTTTGTTGAAAGAGGATTCACAGTTATCGGTCCAGACAAATTTAACTCCCTTTTTCACTAGATCTGTAAGTGGTGATACAAGAATTGAAAAGTTAAGAACAAATCTCCTGTAATAACCTACCATTCCCAAAAATCTTTGTAGCTCTTTCCTACTTTTAGGTCTGGGAAGATCACTTATAACCTGAACCTTAGCTCCTGGTGGTGCAACATGTCCATCACCAATTACGTACCGAAGGTACTGAACTTTAGCTTGACCAAACTCACACTTTGATAAATTAGCTACAAGATTAGCCTGAACCAAACGCTCAAGAAATTTACTGACATGGCATAGGTGATCTTTCCAGTTGTCACTGAAGATTAATACATCATCAATATAAACAACACACCCTGCCAAACCCTCTGTTACAACATTCATGAGCTTCTGAAATGTGGCTGGTGCATTCTTCATACCATATGGCATTACAGAACATGCAAAAGTCTTTCCTAGTGTTACAAAACATGAGATCTCCCTAGCACGTTCAGTCATAGGTACTTGCCAGTATCCCTTTAACAAATCAAACTTACTTATGTACCTAGCCTCTCCGATCTTGTCTATGCAATCTTCCACGCGAGGGAGAGGGTAAGTGTCTGTTTTGGATATCTGATTAACACGTCTGTAGTCAATGCAAAGCCGCTGTGACCCACCTGGCTTAGGGACTAGAGTGACAGGAGAACTCCACTCGCTCTGACAGGGCTCAATCATCTTATGGTCCAACAGGTAGCCAAGCTCCTTCTGGATGAGAGGAACTTTCACTGGGTTCACACGGTAAGGAGGCAGTTTAATTGGCTTTGCGTCTCCAACATCGACATCATGCATCAACACAGTGGTTCTTCCTGGAGTGGCACGGAACACTTGCGGGTACAATGCCGAAAACTCCTGCCTTTTCCTCAGGAGGTAGATGAGAAAGCTTAGTCTGGAGATCATTCATGATATCAGGATTCTTCCCCAAACTATCACTCAGGCTCATACTGCATGGGAGAGCTTCACTTGCAGACTCGGGTGGAACAGCTACAGTGCAGACTGGATTATTTTCGTCCCGCCTGTGATATAACTTTAGCATGTTGATGTGACAAAGTTGCTTGTTCTTTCTACGATCTGGTGTGGCAATGACATAGTTGACATCACTGAGCTTCTTCTCCACGAAATAAGGACCACTAAACTTGGCTTGAAGAGGTTGCCCATGAACCGGTAGCAGAATCAAAACCTGATCTCCTGGCTGAAAGTGGCGTAACCTGGACTTCTTATCATACCAAGTTTTCATCTTCTCCTGAGCAGCTCCTAAATTCTCTCTCACCAGCTGTAAAGCAGTGGACAGCCGTTCTTTGAACTTCATCAAATACTCCAGCAGGTTGACGTCATCTTCCTCCGACAGCCAGCATTCCTTGAGTAGCCTAAGGGGTCCTCTTACTTCATGGCCAAACAGTAGTTCAAAAGGTGAGAAGCCCAGTGATTCATTTGGAGATTCTCTTGCGGCAAATACAACAAATGGAAGACCTTTATCCCAGTCTTTCTGATGTTCCAAACAGTATTTCTTGAGCATCGATTTGAGTGTTTGATGATATCTCTCCAACGCTCCTTGAGTCTGGGGATGGTAAGCTGAAGACGTGATCTGGGTGATGCCCAACTCTTTCAGAGACTGCTTGAAAACATTTGACATGAAATTACTTCCCCGGTCTGACTGTACTTCCTTGGGCAGACCAAAGTTTGTGAAGAACCCTAGCATTTCCTTAACCACGTTCTTTGCGAGATATTTCTAAGTGGAATGGCTTCAGGATAACGAGTAGCCATATCAATCAGGGTCAACACATAAGAAAATCCTGAAGAAGTCTTAGGAAGAGGGCCTACAATATCCACCAACACACGGGTGAATGGCGCCTCAAAAGGAGGAATGGGAACTAGAGGTGCAACCTTTTCGGTCTGATTACACTTCCCCACAACTTGACAGGTGTGACAAGACTTACAATACCAGGAAACATCCCTGAAGATACCTGGCCAGTAGAAGTGTTTCAAAATGCGTGCCACAGTCTTCCTTACTCCAAGGTGTCCTGCCAAACTGGAATCATGAGCCACTCTAATGATATCCTGCCTACAAACACGAGGGATGACAACTTGATGTACAACCTCCCATTCACAGTCGGCTGATGCTGTTGGGGGTCTCCACTTTCTCATAAGTACTCCTGACTTTATACAATAACAAGTAGAAGCACCAGCTGACTCTTCCTCACTGCAAGCAGAGTTAGCTAGACCTTTCAACTCAGGGTCAGCAACCTGCAACTCAACCAACTATTGACGAGACAAATTATCAACACTACGGGGTACTGCCTCATCTGGTGAGTGGTCCAAATTAGCAAGAAAAGTGTCAGCTAGGATAACATCATCATCATCATTATCCTCTAAGTCACCAGTAACTTTAGACTTAGCCCTAGTGACAGCACATGCAGGGAACACATCAGGGACATCACAATCCTGGGACGCAGCCACTGGCTCACTAGACAACTGAGGAGCTGGACACACTTGACTTCCACCAATATCATTTCCAAGTAAGAAAGTTACACCTGACATTGGGAGTGTCTCAACCAACCCAACCATAACGGAACCATTAACAAAACCAGACTCTAAATTCACTCTGCACAGAGGGACAGAGAAGTAATTATTCCCTACACCTTGTAAGATTACAGTTTCATCAGAGGAATTAACATTAGAGTCTAGAACACTGGTCAGCATAAGGGATTGGCAAGCACCTGTATCACGATATATTTTAATTGATTTCCTGTCATTACTGTCCAGAGGACTGACAAAACCATCAGACAGGAAATTAGCACATGAACTCTTGAGAGTGTCACCCACATTACTGCTCAAAAGAGGAGCTCCATCATGAGAATTTAATTTACCCCTCAAAGCAGGTTCAGTTAACTCAGTTAAAGAATTCTGGGAACTCTCAAGGGTGGACACTAGACCAATTGACTGAATATTTAAATACTCCTTTTTGTTCACATCACGCTGTCTCCTGAAACATTTCTCCGTAGTATGACCAAGCTTACTACAATAAGTACATTTACTTTTCTGAAATCTAGAGGTGAAGCTGATATTTACTTCCTGAGAAACATCATCTTTATTCTCTTTCCTGTTACCTGTACTCTGAGTAGAGGCAACGTACTTACTCTCAGCTTTCCCTTTTTATTTAGAATATCTCTTGTGAGTGAGAACATATTCATCAGCTAAAACTGCAGCATCAGACAAATTATCTATTCTTTTCTCATCAAGATATAGGCTTACATCTTTATAAATACACCTTTTGAAGTCCTCCAGCAAAATCATCTGCTTAAATTTGTCAAAATCAGAATCCACATTCTTAGAATTTAACCACTGCTCTAACAGATCTTCTTTGATTTTTGCATACTCAACATGGGATTGCTTATCTTGCTTATAAGTTGTCCTAAATTTTACTCTATAGGCTTCAGGAACAAGCTCATAGGCCTTAAGAATCAAGCTCTTAACTACATCATAATTATCAGATTGATCCTGAGGCAACGATGCATAAGTTACTTGAGCTTTACCGGTGAGAACAGTTTGAAGGAGTACTGGCCAATACTTTTGGGCCAATTAAAACCTGTAGCTACCCTCTCAAACAACTGAAAATACTTTGTTAAATCAGATTCATTAAAAGGAGGGACAAGTTTAACATTTTTAGCCACATCAAAATCATCAGAGCTAGATGATCCAGTTCCAATTTGTTTCATGCGATATTCATGGTCTGCCTGAATCCTAGCAAGTTCAACTTGTGCCTGAAACTCAGCCTCCTTAGCACGGGCCTGAAACTCAGCCTCCTTAGCTTTTGCCTTTTTTTTTTCTTTTTTTTCTGGCCTATCAACCATTGGGGCCGAAGCCCCTGGTTATTAAGGCCATATATATATATATATATATATATATATATATATATATATATATACACATATATATATACACATATATATATATATACACACATACATACACACATATATATATATATATATATACACACACACACACACACACACACACACACACACACACACACACACACACACACTTCCATGCATACATACAGACACACTTTCATGCAAACGTACATATATATATAGTCATTTTAATCTTATTTATTTTTTTTTTTGTATTTTTTTTTTTTAATTTTTTCTTGGTTTTATATTTTTTATACCTTATATTATAAAGAAAAACTAATCTAAAGACCTTAAAACTAATCACCTAACAGACAAATCGCTAATCTATACTAAATCCTACAGAGACAAATAGCTAGACCTACACTAATGGTAAAAATACCTCGACTAACAGAACACCATCGACTGCAGATATGTAATGCCTTTCTACATTGCATACCTGCACTCATCACCTGGTGACTGTCAGTCGAGGCACAACCTAATATAGGGGACATCAGTATATGAAAGGGAACCAGACGAGTCAGGAACATTTCCATATACGTCAGCTGTCGTCCCTAATTAGAATAACTTAAGCAAGATAATATAATGTATTTACATAATTTGTACAGAAAGTGAAGAACCTCGCCCAGCAGACCACCATCGACTGCAAGTGCCCAATACCTTCCTATATTGCACACTTGCACTCATCATCTGGTGACTGTCAGGCGAGGAACTTGGCTTAATGTAGGGGACATCTATATTAGAAATAGATCGGTGGGAGGAGGAACTATTTAAAATATGTCAACTGTCAACCCTAATTAATATTACAATATATACATATTTACTGTTCATAAAAACCATAACCACGCTGTAAAAAAGTCACATCACTCTGATCAGTCCGGTCTCTCTCAAGAAAGCCATCAATTTATCAGTCATAACAATGTCCCCATCACCCAGGATGGTGGAAAGGGTGAAGGGGACGTCTACTGCGCCGCAGTAATTTATAAGTGAAGCACGTTCACGAATAAATCGCCGACAGCGCAGGATGATATGACTGATAGATAACACCGCATTACAGATGTCACAGTGCGGTGGGAAGCGTCTTTCCATATATGGTTTTATGTGGGTTATAATGGTGGCATTAAGCCGTAACCGTGCCAACACTTTTTCTTCTAGGCGACTGGAACGGTTGGCAGTGTCCCAGTCGCCCAGGTACGGCTTACAAGTTGGAATATTTAGTCTGGTCCACTGACCTTGCCACAGAAGATTTATTGATTTCTTTCCGAGAGATAGACTCGACCGTAGATCACGAGGAACGTCCCAAGTCTCCTCGAGCTCTACAGCCGACTTTGCAAGTAAGTCAGCCTGCTCATTGCCGTAGATACGACAATGACCAGGCACCCAGATCAGCGTGAATGACTTGTTGCATGAATGCAACTTATTAACGATGCGGCCCTGGATCTCATGAGAGTCCGTAGTGCAAGATGCAATTGCCTGAAGGGCTGATTTTGAGTCTGAAAATATGACAAATGAGTCATGCCTAGAATTGAGAGCATAGTCTATGGCTTTGTCAATAGCAAAAGTTCTGAAGGAAACACAGATGTATGAGTCGGCAACCGATACCTGAGGGCACATTCAGTCGACCACACACTTGCACCCACGCATTCACTCGACTTGGAGCTGTCGGTGTACAATTGATGGGACCCCAAGTGACGAACAATGATGTTACGAAACAAGTGGTGGACCTCTGCCTCCGGCGCCTTGGCCTTTGGTGCTGCGAGCCATGTAACATCGACTGTAAAGCCAGGTGGCTCCCAAGGCGCTATATTTTTAAGCACCAACTTGTCACAGTCACTGGGGTCCACATCAAGCTCCTGAGTCAGTAAGTGGAGGCGAGCGGCAAGTGGCCGACGCACCCCCCGCAGAAGGTGGTGGTATTGACGCAGGGGGGTACAGGCCACATTGCCGATATTACTTTTCCTTAACGTCCTTATGCCGTAGGACAATGCCAGGTGGTCACGGCGAATACGGAGGGGAGGCACATTCGCCTCCACTTCCATACGAGCCACACGGGTACACCGGACGGCTCCAAGACACATTCGCAAACATTTATTCTGTCACACATCCAATCCTTTCAGAGTGGCATTGGATGCCGAGCCATACACCTGTGCGCCATAGTCTAGCTTCGATCGAATAAGGGACTTATACACCATTAATAAAGATTTTCTGTCGGCACCCCAGGTAGTACCCGCTAGGTACTTGAGGACATTTAACGGTTTATTACAACGAGCAAGCAAAGTATTAACGTGAAGTTTAAAATTCATTCTACGATCAAAATGTATTCCTAAAAATTTTACAGAATTTTGAAAAGGTACCGCCTGATTATCCAAAGTTAAGCACAAATTAGGTACGTTACGATTAGTGAAAACTATAGCGGCACACTTACGTACGGAAAACTTAAATCCCCACTGCAAGGCCCATTGGTGGACGAAGTCAAGGGCTGCTTGAATCCGCCCAGCCGAAAATTGTGCATTACGGGAAGAGTGCCATATTGCACAATCGTCAGCGTAGAGCGAGCATTTAAGATTCCTCAGGATGGGAGCTGATGACAGAATATCATTGATCATAATACTAAATAAAGTAGGACTAAGCACACTTCCCTGTGGCACCCCGTTTTCCAGGATAAATATATCCGATGTTACGTTACAGGGCAATTTGACAGAGAAAGTTAGCTTTTGCCTGAAATTCAGCGTCCTTAACACGAGCCTCCTGCAGAGCTAGCTGTAACTTAGCTAATTCAATCTGCGTTTGCTCATTTCGAGGAGTTACATTAAACAAGCTTTCATTAATCATGTCAACAATTTGATCTTTAGAATGATGAGAGCGAACAGCAATTCCCAACTGTTGAGCAACAAGCTTAAGTTCATTCTTTGTTCTGTTTTCTACATCACACACTGTTTGCACATTTGACAGAAAATCTTTGGCTTCATCAAACGTAGTAATAGTAGACATCATGAATAAATCACAGTCACAAAATATCAAGCAATATCCTTATGATAATATCCTGAATATCCTGATAAGAGGTCGCCAAATTTATGTTACGGAACAGAGAAAGATAATGTAGCCTACACTTTAAGTGAGAATACTAAAAATCACTACTGTCCCGTAAAGTTCCAGGTTCAAAACAAAAGAGTTAGGTAAAATTACAAGTTAAAGTTTAATGCTCAAACTAACAACAAAACATTCAGGACTCATAAGGATAATGTAATGGCAAAAAACAGGTTAAATATATGGTTAACTGCAATAGCCTCTATTAACACGAAATTAGCATGAGTAAATTTATCTAAGTCAGCCCTGATAAAATGAAAATACTAGATAATACTCAGTGAATGCAAGATATATTATTACAGATACAAAATATTATTAACAATGACTGACATAAAACTATACATTAATCACAAAAACCTTACTAGGCCTAAGAATTAACACCTTATGCTACACAGTACAAGAAAAATGCAACAACACTTATACTCAAATTACACAGCTGCTAGATGGTTGGAGACTTCCTGAGCAATAATAACAACTGTACAGGGGAGGACAGAGATGTGAACAAAATGAGGAGTAGATCTAAGTGGCAATAATGCAGAGACTGAGCTCATTATATAGGGGCCGGGAGAGCTTGATACAACTTGTAAGAAGGACGCGCAAATGAAGCCGTGGGGACAAAGAGTTGACAATCCTGCTCTGAACAACAGAAAGAACGACTTACTCTACGATAAGGGTAGAAGGGGGGAGTGAGGTAGAACACGCTCGTGATCAAACGTGCAGCATACTGTACGTTAGAATTACACAAAGGATGATGAAATCATAGGCTATGTAACAGATTACATAATTTTCATTTTCATGAAGATACCACAAAGGTTCATTCAGCTTTTAGAAGGACATTTGGTAGTGCAGTGGTTAATAAAGACTACATTTAACCCTTATTTATGGATCTTACAGATGGTTTAGGTGATGTATCAGACAAACGAAGGTCAGGTGTAGGACAGAAATAAAATACAACTTTTGTTAGACTTGTACTACACAGTTTTCATCAGTGAAAAGTTATCTGGGTAATTTTGATACAATTCACATGTTTTCCTAAATACAAACGTCACAACAGCTCCACCTGTTGTCACACTTTGCCCTTGCTTGATATCCTTGTTGACATACCAAACACGTTAGTGCATTCTTCTGCTGGTAGTGTCCTATTGTTTTTCCCTTTCCAACGGTAGTTAACAGAAACAGCTAGACGCTGACCTTCATCCCCGATTTGCTCCTCAGTCGTCTGCCACTCCCATCCAGGAAATACTGGCCACTCTTCCGTACGGACAGTACAGATCACACCTGTCCGGTTGACTGCTACACCAGAATCTCGAGTATACGGTAGTGGAATTTGAGAAATGCATTTCTGCAACTCACCATACTTCTTCCTGTGGTAGTGTACCTGGTGCTACCTCTGTCGTTGCTCCTGGCTCCCAGTACGTGGGAGAGTTTAGCTGTCTGTGGGTGAGGGCACGACAGCTGCAACGGAGGGGTGATGCAGATATGGTTTAGCTGGGTTGGCTGGCTGCGTTGTTCTGCCATCTTTCTCGTCTCTCAAAAGGAAACAATTCAGGAATGCTTAAAATTAGAATAAGTAATACGAATCTTTGCTTGACGCAAACAACTCTTTTTCCCTCGCTACCTCTGACCATGAGATCCTCTTTTTACCAATACTTCGGAGCTGCTGTTTGGGAGGCCCTCAGGCAGTACTTCTTTGATTTTCCCTGGAATGATTATTGCTTCTATGGCCGAGAGCCATCTGCGTGTACCATGCACATAACGGAGGTTATTCTCATGGGCAGGGAAGCATACATTCATTTCTCATATCCTTTGACTAATGTAAAAAACCTTGGTTTAATCATGCATCTTCTAATGCTGTCCACAACAAGAACAGGGCCTATAAAAGGTACTGGAGCCAACCCACCTCTGAATCACATCTTTTTTATGTTTCTGCCAGGAATCGTGCTAAGTCTGTTTGTTCTAATAAAAATAATTTCACCCTTACTAAATGCACACAACTCTCCAACTCGAATTCTTCCTGTTCCTTCTGGCATCTTGCCAAAGCTCTTTCTAACGAGTTTACCTCATCATCCTTCCCTCCTCTTTTCTACCCTGATGACTCTGTAGCTATTTCTTCTACTAATAAAGCAAATCTCTTCTCTCAGACTTTCCAGTGCTGTTCCTCCATCACTTCCCCCTTCTGACTCCCTCGTGGCTGACATTAAAATTTCTTCAGCTGATGTATTTTCTGCCATCATTGGTCTCAATACTAACAAAGGAATATGGGCCTGATGGGGTCCCTCCTGTTGTCCTCAAGAACTGTACTTCTGTGCTTACACCCTGCCTAGATAAACTCTTTCGCCTATGTCTGTCAACTTGTACCTTTCCTTCATGCTGGAAGTTTGCTCTCATTCAGCCAGTCCCAAAGAAAGGTGACCATTTCCAACCCTCAAACTATCGCTCAATTGCTTTAACATTTTATGTATCAAAAGTTTACGAGTCTATTCTTAACAGAAAAAGTTTAAGCTCCTTTCCTATCACAACCTTCTTTCTGATCATCAGTATGGGTTCCGTCAAGACGCTCCGCTAGTGATCTTCTCAACAATCTTTCAGACTCCATGTCACTCTCCTTTCGGAACTTTGGCGAAAGCTTTGCCATTGCACCCGACATCTCAAAGGCTTTTGATCGAGTGTGGTATAAATCTATAATATCCAAATTGCCCTCTTACGGTTTCTATCCTTCTATCTGTGCCTCCATCTCTATCTGCCTTTCTGGTCGTTCTATGGCTGCTGTTGTAGACGGTCAGCATTCTCCTAGAGCTATCAATATTGGTGTTCCTCAAAGTTCTGTCCTATCACCAACTCTCTTCCTTTTATTCATCAATGACCTTCTAAGCTGTATATCTAACTCTATCCACTCATACACTGATGATTCCACCCTTCACCTTTCCATTCGGTTCTCACAACGTCCATCGCAGCAGTTCCTTCAACAAACAAGGGTCGAGGCTATGGCACACCTAATGTATGACTTGGCTCGTATCTCTGACTGGGGTAAAATTAATCCCGTTTTTAATGCATCAAAGACTCAGTTCTTACACCTATCAACCCAGCAAAGTCTTCCATAGGAGTACTCACTGTTGTTTAATAATATCCAGCTCAATCCCACATCATCCTTGAACATGCTTGAGGTTTCTTTCTCTCGGGACTTATCTTCGAAAGATCATATTACATCTCTTGTAAAATCTACTTCCAAGAGATTAGGTGTGCTAAGCCGACTCCGTACCTTCTTTATCCCTGCACAGTTGATCACTTTATAAACGGGTTTTATTCGCCCCTGTGTTGAGCACAACCCTCATGTGTGGGGAGGTTCCCCACGTACAGCTCTTCCCAATGGGGTGGAGTCAAAGGCCTTTCGTCTCATTAACTCTCCTCCTCTTACTGGCTCCCTTCAGCCTCTGTCTTTTCGCCATACTGATGCATCTTTATCTCTTTTTTATCGTTACTTCAATGGTCACTGCTCCTCCGAACTATCTGCTTGCATTCCTCAACCTCTACGACGGACACGTAGCACCTGTCTGGCGTTAAACTCCGATCCCTTTTTTGTCCAACTCTCTATGCAAGAGTTAACCTTTACTCCCAGTCCTTCATGTATGCAACAGGTCAACTCTGGAACTGTCTCCCTCTGTCTGTATTTCCTACTTCCTACGATCTCCAGTCTTTCAAACGCATTGTGTTCAGACATTTCGAAATGAACGGATCTTGAATTTGGCTCCTTTGTATATATATATTTTTTCCTGGGAGGAACGGTTTGTGGGCTCTAAGCCTTTTGTTCCTTCTTTTTGCATAAAAAAGAAGCTCCGACACCATTCAAGTTCGAAAATTGGCCTACATCCGCAGCTAAATGAAGAGTTATGAGGTACAATCGCATAGGAGATACATATAAGTGAGGCCTCAAAGGGTTATTTAAGCTCTTTTGCAGTCCCTAGATCACGGAGTTATCGTGCAGAGGAACCTGCGGCGACAGCATCAAACACAGCAGTACTCTGATTTATCCCTTCTTAGCTAAATAAAATATTTTAGAAAACAGCACAGTTACACACTTTATCAAATTGCTCAAAGAGCATAGCGACGTCGTGCCTGACCTTGGTCATATGCCTGTGCCCTAAACGTTTAATCTGTCTGCACATTAATCAAATCAGTTCTTCCCTTTTTCACACACAGTTTGTTTGCTGAGTTGATTTAGACTGGGTCAGCAATTCATGAGCTAATGCTGAATACTGATCGTTGACTTTAATCGGTGACTTTTTCCTCTAATCCACCTACACTAAGTTCAAAATTATTTCTTCCCAGAAGCATAAATATGTGAATGCTTCATCCGATCCTAATAGGGTCAGACACTCATGTTAAAATGTGTACACAGAAAGGAACTTGGTTACAACGTTTACGCCTTCAGTATTGCTAATGGCGTATCGGTACTGATTCTGTTCATAACACATTCAGTACCGTCAAATGAGAGAGTTTAAGTATCGTGCGCTATGAATTTTTTTTTTTTTTTTCATAATTTGTCATGTTTATTTTTTCATCGACTCCTGTAAGGAAATGTTGCATCAAGATGTCCACAGAAGCCACTGCTGACATAATAATTCCTACTTAACCCCTTTACTTCGATGATGTTATAACATTTATTCTTCCCCCCAAACAGAATATTTGATGCAGCATAGGAAACGTAACTTGTATTAAAAGAGTTAATGAAAGAGTTATATAGGCATCAATAATCTTACTAACCGTACGTAAAATTGTCTAGAAGTAGCAAGAATAAACTCACATATATGTCATCGGAATGTCGATGTGAACTACTGCATTCGGATAACACATATAGAGACATCAGAGACTATGTACTGTGGTCGTGTCTGTTTCTGTATACTGATCTCTCTGTGTAACATACTTTCCATACACATCATTCCATGTCATTTTTGTAACAATATAGAATGTTATTTGTGATCATATTGCCCAAGTCACTAATATTTCCTTAACATTATTCATAAAGTATGACTCTATGTATCTATTGCCAGACGCGTCAATCCCGTTACGGGTGGCCAGAAACAAATCGCCTCCATGTCGCTCTGTCCAACGCCATTTCCCTGCCCTGCTCCCAGCTCACACATCCCCCTTTCATATACCTCTCCACTCCAACCCTTCATCTCATCCTTGGTTTCCCCCCCCTCCTCTCCCCCCCCTCCATCTCGCTCGCACACACTCGCCTCGTTAGTCAATCGCTCCCAATTCTTTCCACATAGCCAAACCACCATAGTGTACTTCTAATGCTTTCTAACACACCCACATCCACACCACAGCGCTCTTGCACGTCTTCATTTGTCAGTCTGTACTATATATCCACGTAACTCCACATGCTCCTTTCTGATAACTCATTTCCACTGCTCTCACTCTTGACCTGTCTTTCCAACTAGATCCAATCTTCACTTCCATACGTTACTGTTGGTATCACAATACTGTCAAGCAGTGACTTTTTTACTTCCATGCTCACTTCCCTGTTTCTTATCACTGCTTTCAAAGAAACAGCAACCTTTCTTCCCTTTTGTACCCTTTCAAGCACTGTACTCTCTGAACTCCCATCTTTACTCATCACACTACCCAAGTACTTAAACGCACTCATATTTTCCACTTCCTCCTCCTCCAGCCTCACTGTACATTCAGTAACCTCTTTTCTCTCGAAGACCATAACTTTACTCTTCCCTGCATTCACATTTTGATTCCGTTTCTAATACACTTTCCCAAACTCTTTCACCAAGCCTTGCAGTTCTCCTTCATCTTCACTTAACAATACAGTTTCATCTGCAAACAACAGTACAGGGAGTTTCCAAACACTGCCCTCTGTCATTGGGGTCGCTCTAAGATCCACTGCCCTACCTTGTCCCTCTTTTATAACCCCATCCATAAACAGATTTAACAACCATGGGAACATGACACATACCTGTTTCAGCCCAACATTCGAATAGAAAAATTTACTCAATTCACCATTCACACGCACTGCAGCCTTAGCCCCCTCATACATAGCTACTCTTTACGGCATTCATCACCTTCCCAATTACTTCACATATTCCTAATACTTTCCACATTCCTTGTCTATCCATCTGTTATATGCTTTCTCTAAATCCATGAAGGCCGCATACAACATCTTTCCCTTCTCTAGAAACTTTTCCACTGAAGACCTATGAATGAATATCTGATCTTCACAATGTCTTCCCTTCCAAAATCCCCCCTGTTCTCTCCAACTAATTCCTCCGTATTTCCCTAACTCTATCAATTAGTATCCCACCATGAACTTTTCCTATAACACTACGAAGGTAAATGCCCGTATGATTACCACACACTTCTTTTCCTCAATTATACCTGACTTCCAATCCTCCAGGACTCTACCGTCCTCCCCTGCCGATCTGCCACATCCTCCATATCCATTCTACCATCTTCCCCCATGCATCAGTATTTCACCATTTCACCACACACTCCATCAATTCCTGGGGTTCTCCCTATTTTGACTATCTTCATTACTTCCAATACATCCATCCTACTGATTTCTTCCTCTCTTCTCACTTCCTTCCTTCTCCCAGCTATTCCCTAGCACTTATACTTTTATTACTTTCATTCTCTATGTTCAACAATTCCTTAAAGTGTTCTCTCTATCTGGCCACTTTTTCTCCCTTCTCTACTGGCAATTGACCATTTTTATCTTTTAGTCCCCAACTTCTTTACCATCCTGTCTAACTCTCTTTACCTCTTTCAAGAACATTTTCTTCCATTCCCTCCAATTTACACTCATATAGTCAAATTCCATGCAAATTCCTCTTCCACTCTCTTCTTATTGTCTCTAAGTAATCTTTTTACCTCTCTCATCGTCTCTACATATAACTCTCTCTTCCGCCTCTCAACTTCCTCCACACCCCTGTTTCTCATCCACTCACAATATGCTTTCTTTTGTGCCACAGCCTGTCTCCCCTCTCCATTCCACCATGCAGTTCCTTGCACCCACTTTCATCTTCTCTTCAACCCACACACCACCTCACATGTTGCACAGATTTCTTCTGTGAATATCTTGCACACACCTTCCACGTCCCCCATCTGCTCCAGATCATATTTACCCAATCCCTCCTCCATTTCTCTCTTATATTCTGCCTTGTTTCAATCCTCTAGTAACCTTTCTACCTTCTTGTATGGTCTACTTACTCCTGTCCGTCTCTTCCCCTACTCCTCGATTTTATTTGAGCCTTGACTTTCACCACATGTGCTGGTCAGAAAGTCCACTTCCCCAACCTCTCTACACTCTAGATCCATTAAACGCCTTCTCATTCTACCATCCACACATACATAATCAATCATTGCCCTCCATTTATTCAGTTCGTCACCCACCCTTCTCATCACATGCCACAAATACCTTTAGATCATTTTGCATCTAAAGAAGGTATTGGTTATCACCAACCCCCTCCCTGCACAAATATCCATAAAAGCACTCCCATTCTCACCCACTTCTGCAGGCACACCCTACTGTCCTACTACTCCATCCACATTGCCCATAAAAAATAAATGGACATATTTTAATTATGAGCATTAGGATCACGCGTTCTTCCATTCATATATTAATTCCTTTAACGGTCTGCGCTTCGGGAAATATTGTTCTGTTGTTGTTAGGTCCATGACAATACTCATATGTTGACTACTACTCAAATAGTCCCTCCAGTCTGATTACATATGACCTTCATATCAACTGAAAAAGGTTAGGGATCTTTGTCAGGTTAGAAAATATTCACAGCAATAATGTACAGTCCCACAGCACAGCAGGAGTCTATGAAACAATGAGACTCATTGCAAATACAAATCATACCACAGTCAGTCCTAGAAAGACTTCCGTAACAATGCCACAGCTTTAAGACAGTTTTCTGGAAAAGGACGCACCTGGTTGCTAGGCATCACATTTTCTCTAAACCTGCTTCTTACTCACATCCCCATTGATATAGGATGTGCCTTGTCTTTCTTCTCACGCAAAGTGTGGATGACGAAAAGAAAAAGAAAGTACTTGCAACCAAGAACAAACCACAACAGAAAATGTAATGCACAGGTAGAAACAAGAGTCAACTGCACCACCAATACCTTCACCAAAGTTCCACTTGATCGTAACTTTGCTCACATCCCCACTCTCCTTTGTTCACTGCTATTTTCTAACCGCAACAACACGTGTTCTTTCATGAAACCGAGTGCAACTCTTGTGACGCAGGCTCTTTGTACCAAAAACGACACAGCCATTTGTCCGTTTCGTCATTTTGCTTCTGTACTGGATTTTTCTGAAAGGCTACACAGGGACTGGTCTGAACTTTTGGTGTGATAGAGTGGTGTCGTGTGCGTGCATGTTTTGTTTATGCATAAGTTTTTGTGTCTGTCTGCGACGTTTTGTGTGCGTATACAGTAGGTTCTGTGTGTGTGTGTGTGTGTGTGTGTGTGTGTGTGTGTGTGTGTGTGTGTGTGTGTGTGTGTGTGTGTGTGTGTGTGTGTGTGTGTGTGTGTGTGTGTGTGTGTGTGTGTGTGTGTGTGTGTGTAGAGGTGTTGTGTATGTGGTGGTGCTGTGTGCCTGTTGTGCGGTGATGATTTATCTGTGTGTGTGTGTGTGTGTGTGTGTGTGTGTGTGTGTGTTGATGAGAGTGTCTAGTGTTTCACGGATGTGTAGTGATGGTGGAAGTGTGTACTAGTGCACGAAAGTATGCTTATGGGAGAGTAGATGTTTAGTGATATGGTTGTGTAATGCTCAGTGTATGATGTTGCATGTGTAGTATTTCAATTTTGTAGTTTTACAGGTAAGTGTAGCGTCTCCAGTGGGACTAATTCGGGAGGAGTATCTTGCTGCAGGTGTGTGAAATGTGTAGATGTGTATGTATAATGATATTGATGAGTAGGGCTGTCGGTGTGTAGCGTTGTAAATATATGAAGCATTTCAGGTATGTGTAGCGTAGTATGTTTTTAGTATTACAAGTACGTAGTGGTGCAGCTGTGTATAATGCTGCAGCTGTGTATAATGCTGCAGCTGTGTGCAATGTTGTACGTATGTGTAGTGTTGCATATGAGCAGTGTCACAAGTGTGTAGTGTCGCAGGTGTGTGAATGCTGCAGGTGTGTAGTGTTTCAGATGCATGTAAAGTTGCAGAGGTGCAGCGCTGTGCTGCAGCTATGTTGCCAGGACACACGTTTCCGACTTAACTGGCTTTCCTCCTCCTCCTCCTCTCTCTTTTGTCTGTCTGTCTGTCTGTCTGTTTGTCTCTCTCTCTCTCTCTCTCTCTCTCTCTCTCTCTCTCTCTCTCTCTCTCTCTCTCTCTCTCTCTCTCTCTCTCTCTCCCCTTAAAAAAGATAAACATTTCCCAGACAAATATACAAATCTCCAAAAGAATATCGAAGTTGGCTGCTACGGTAACCTCCACACAGCTCATATGTTACCAACGAAATAACCCTTACCGTGTAGTTTCAAAAGATAGTATCATTCACGGCATCCCTCCTGCACACACACACACACACACACACACACACACACACACACCGTGATCAAGTGATCCTTAAATCACATGAAGCTTTTACTTCAGGTCAGAATCATTCTTATCTTCCTTGTCTAGTCAAATACAATTTCACCCGTTTAAAATGCTATTGATTTCCGGCTCAAATTCCTCTCACTGTTTCTGCCATCTCATTAAACTCCTCCTGAAACAACTTGCCTTTCCCCCTTTCCCGACTTTTCTAACGAACTGGATAAATTGCTACTTATTTCTCCAATAAAACAGAGGTACTTGTTTAAACTTTTTTCGCTCTTTCTGCTCTGAATTATTCCTCTTACCCTGTTTCTTCCGTTCTTTGACTTCCTTATGTTTGTAATTAAGATTTCTTTATATAATGTACAATACGAGATTAGGAAGAGTAATAGAAGGAAAAGGAGATTAGGGAGAGTAGGAGATGGAGTAGGAGGTTGGCAGCCAGAGATTAGTTACCACTCTGACAACAGTGGGTCACGTCACACTAGTGCAGGGATAGGCAGTGAACAATATAATTGTCACAGTAAAACCTTTTAACCCCAGAGTGTCTCTACCTCACCTTCACTTTCGATATAAGATGGACAGAGGCGAAATGAGACAGAGAAAGACTTGCCTCGAGACTACAGAGATAAAACCCACAACTACACAATCTCCATGCTATCCACCTCCTCACGACTTTTTACATTGGTAGCAGCCCTACATTAATCGAAACTGGTGACATTGGTGCCTCGCCAATCTACAACTAGAATCCAAGCTCCCAAGCTATGACTACTATCTACATTTGGCAACAGCAGTAATCCACGATACTCTACGATTCCCGACGCCGAAGGCAACGATTCTCTACATTATCCACGTTATTGGTACTGGCGGCATCTACCTACCTAACTACCTATTGACACAGTCATGTATAACATAAATACCTTGCAAAGGCTGTACACCAAAGTAGGAAGCTAAATAATCACACTAGTCTCACATCCCTTGCAGTAAAACATGCTCCCTCGTCACCAAGGCATTCTGTCCCTTAGATGCCAGTCAGTTGCATTTTTACTCACCCAGGAGGATCCTGAAATTGCAGTCTCGGATTGCAGTGTTTCCATTTACCCAAGAGATTCGTTCTTATAAGGCACACCAGTCATGGAGTATATCGACCACCACGACAGAGAGAGAGAGAGAGAGAGAGAGAGGGGGGGGAGGGGACAGGTAGCGGGTACGGTATTATGAATGAACATAAGAGAGGGTCGGTGTTCCTCTCTCTCTCTCTCTCTCTCTCTCCCCCTCTAATACTCACAGAGTAGGCTAAGTGCCTTGATAAAATCTAACTCTGATATAACAGTGTTGTTGGATCTTTTGCTTGAAATTATTACTGTTTGGTCTTTGGTAGAACGTCATGAGAATATTAATATAAACTCCTTAAAGATACAGGGTTCTTATTAAAAAAATAAAAAATAAAAAAAGGTAAATCCTGTGTTACGATAGAACAGAGCGATCTTTTTTCTAGAAGGTCTTCAACATGAAATAGTACTAGGACAAAGATGTGGAAGGTTCTCTCATCGTTGTGCTGAATATATAATCACATATACCCCAGGGACATAGGTAATGACTCTTGACATATCTCCGAACTGACGCTGTCGGCTTGACTGCCGTTGCCTGGTGACGCTCTGTGTCCACCATATTTCTTTTAAGTACAGCATGAAGAAAGGACCTTAAGTCAATAGTTTTGGAAGTAAATCCACAAGGAACAAATTTGTTTAATTTGTACATGTATATTTAAGAGAGAGAGAGAGAGAGAGAGAGAGAGAGAGAGAGTTAAAAGAAAAAAGTTATGTGGGTAAACGTAACACAAAGAAAAACTAAAAAGAGAACAAAAATAAATTGGGACGAAGAAAGTAGGAGAGGAAATGCGGGGGTGTTTTGTGCGTCAAGCAGCAGAAGCAACTGGCCGTGGAATGAGAATGAAGTGCCTGTACGAGGCATGGGAGAAACGGGTTGGCGATTATGGTGCGGCAGCGGCTTGGGCCATGGCAAGGTACAGAGAAGGAGGGTTGGTGAAACAGAAGAGATGAGTGAGAATGCCGGTGAATCACGGCGGTGAGGGCGTGCAGAGAAAAGGAGAACAGAATGAGTGAGGCAGGAAATTGCAGGCTGAAGTAAGGCATGGTAAGAACGATTGTCGAGACAAGAAGTAAAAAAAAGGTGAGGTAAGAGAAATAGGGTGTGTGTCGTGCGAGGATGGGTGGGGCAGTAGTAAGAGGGTTGGAGAAGCATGAGGAGGAAAGAGGGAGATGCAGAAGTGAAGGACGGTGAATGACGCACAAGAGACGAAGGAGCTTTAACTCATGATAATGTCTATTAATCGAGATGTCATGAGTCGGCAGTAACAGGCAAGTGTATAATAGCACTGCAAACACATGCCTGAAATTCCATGTGTTCTTGGTATTGGAATAACGAGGCCATCATCATCATCATCATCATCATCATCATCATCATCATCATCATCATCATCATCATCACCATCACCGGGTTGTTGTTAGTACGACGAGAACTTCCAGGAAAAAGGCATTATAAATCACTGAACAAGGAGAAATTAATAATACTCATGTACCCAGAAAAATTATTCACTCCGCACAGTCATTTGTCTGATATTTTTGCACCACAGGCGAAAGCATCCATATATATGTGCTCCACCAGGATATGTTGCTGTAGCAATGTGTTATACGGAAAAAAAGATATTCAGCTCATGTAATAAACTGAGAAAAAATTGCATATGTCACATTGCTTCATAAAAGATAAAAGACGGGTTTCCATGGTATCAGAGTGGCAATCTAAGGACGGTGGGAGAGGAGGAGGCAGACAGGAAGGAATATGGAAAGATGAGATTCTTAAATTTGCTGAGTGTGGAAGGAACAAACCAAGATCCACGAGGACGGAATGGAAAACGGAGACTAGACCTTTGCCCAACAGTGGACTGGCAAAGAGTGATGATGATGAGTAATGTTGATAATAATGATGCAATCTTTAAATCTCTCTCTCTCTCTCTCTCTCTCTCTCTCTCTCTCTCTCTCTCTCTCTCTCTCTCTCTCAGTTAGTAATGATTTTAATTCCTGAACTTATTTTCCCTCACCAAATTCCAACCATTTAATGAACATTGCAGGCAAGTGTCGCGACTGTAGAAAAATATTGTTTGAGGAGCTGTAGTTCAATCCTCAGTTGAATAATGTTTAACATATTACTGTAGTTGCAGTGCCACTCTCTGTGTGTAGGTGTATAGGAACTTGCTTAGTAATCCTGGTGATGCTAAGGCACACTGTACTGGATGAGTTGGGGGTAGGGTGAAAATATTTTTATCTATCTATCTATCTATAGCCCGACGCCCTAGTCCCGCAAAGGGTGGCCACAGACAAAACGCCTCCAAGTCGCTCTGTCACCCACCATTTGACTACCCTCCCCCCAACTCACCCCCCCCTCCCTCATATACCTCTCATCTCCATCCCTCCACCTCATCCTCGGTCTACCTCTCCCTCTCCCTCCCTCCACCTCACCTACATGCACCCTCTTAGTCAGTCTTTCATTCTCCATTCTCTTCACTTGTCCAAACCACCTCAGTGTATTTCTCCTGATCTTCTCAACCACATCCACATCCACCCCACAGCGTTCCTTCACTTCTTCATTCGTCAAC
The DNA here is from genome assembly GCF_032717465.1 of Coenobita brevimanus. NCBI lineage: Eukaryota > Metazoa > Arthropoda > Malacostraca > Decapoda > Coenobitidae > Coenobita > Coenobita brevimanus. Next base: position 4,145,199 of record NC_137008.1, on the reverse strand, counting down.
CTGTCCCTCCACGTCACTCCACATGCTCCTCTCAAGTAACTCATTTCCACTGCTCTCACTCTTGATTTGTTCCCCTCTTGCAAGGTCCATGCCTCGCTTCCATAATATTTACATTGAGAAAATATGTCAATGGAGGAGGAATGTCATTCATCCCATGGGGGAGATATAACTCCGTCAGGGGAATGTGGATAGTCTACATTTGAGGAAAATAGGCCTCAGGCGGAATAGGTAAGTCCCTCATGAGGAGGATCCAGTCGTGATAGGTAAGAGAAATAGGTTGGAGCCTTTGGTGAATACTTAGAAGATCTGCTTCAAGTATTCCATTGACCCTGTGAGGCCAAGATTATACCTAACATGTTCACAGTTAAGTTCTGCAATTACTTGTGTTAACTGAGTTTAACTATTTGTATAAATCAATATATAAATACAATCTCAAGAGGAGTCATTGCACCTTTGTAGTACTGATATAATATGAGCAGTAGTTGTAAAGAAGCACATGTATTAGATTGATTCATAGTATGTTCTCATTAACCAAAATTAATCGCCAAGCACAATACACTTGTGAGAGTATGCAGAATCCCCTTATAATGACTCTTGGTTTCAACTAATAATATCGAGGAGACCTGACAGGTGGCTATCCTCTTGTCTTGAATATTCCGTTACGAAGTAAATGATATGTTTGACACAGATAAGCTTAATTAAGAGCAGCCTGCAGGGAGAAAAGGAAAGTATATACCTAGTGTGTGTGTGTGTGTGTGTGTGTGTGTGTGTGTGTGTGTGTGTGTGTTTCAGGAAGATGCATTGTTTGCGTAAATAAGGTGTCTTTGAACAGAACGTCATGGTGTGTTAAGAAAGTGACACTAGTAGTGAATTTCAGAAACTCAGCACGAAAGAAAGGAATGGAAAGCAGTAGCAACTACCACCCAAAGAAAGGGAAGAGATTCCTAAAAAGAATGACGATGTGATGGTAACTAAGAAAACAAAACAGATAAAAACAAAAGTGGGAAGGTCGAGGCAAAATGGAGAGAGTAGACAAAGAAAACAGAACACCAAAGAATGTGGGTAAGAGCACCAAAGCAGTGAGAAGAATGGCTGCAGGGGACGGGGAGATAAGGGAAAGACAGGAAGGAGTGGAGATATATGGAAAATGACTAAGCTCATTTTTAACATAGGTGTGCAATAGACCCGCTGTGATCTCGAATGTTAGATATTTGGTTGGTTGTAACAGAGAGAGAGAGAGAGAGAGAGAGAGAGAGAGAGAGACTGAGACTGGGAGCTAGTAACAAGGATAACAATTAAATAAAGGATGGTGTTACATAGGAGCTTGGAGAATCGAGGTAAGGGGTTGATAGCGTCTATGGCGGAGCAACAGACAAGGCTAATATGAGTGAGAAAGATGGCTGCATAAGGAACGCTGAGGAGGCGAAGAGGAAAAACAGAGTAGGTACAAGAGAAAGAAAATGGTATGTGGGTTAAAACACGATGCAATGAACGGAGGGAGGAAGGTTGAAAAGATACAGCGAAATGAGTAAAAAGAAACTTAGAACTGTGTGTAGTATCAGTGAAAGAGAGAAAGTGGGATGGAAAACGTTTAAAAATTGAAGAAACGTGAGGATACTGTGGTATATTGGAGGGAGGCAGTGCACGATTTTAACGAGCGAAACATAGTAATGAGGTAAACGGAAAATATATCAAACGAGAAGTCGGGCGGAAAGAAATCAAAGAGGTAATAAGGGAATGAGGAGTAAATGAAGATTCAGGATTAAGGGAAATATGCTCCTGGAAATGTAACTGGACAACGGTGAGAGTGGTTAAAGGAAAGTGAGAGAAAAACAGGAAAAGTAATATTTAAAGTGATAAAGCAAAGACTAGGAACAGGAAAATATAACACAGTACAAAACTAAAGAAAACAGAAAGGGGAACAAAGAAAGGCGAAGAAAAGGAAATGAAGATATATTTTCTGAGTACAACAACGAAAACCAAGAGTATGGAACGGTCGATGACTGGCAGTGAGATGAGAATAAAGTGCCGGATTCAGGCATGGAGGACGTGGGTGGGTGATTATGGTGATGGAGAGAGGAGGTGAGGCACAGAATATGTGAATGGGTGATGCTAGGACTTGGAAGGTGAATGAGATAAGGGGGGAAGATGGATAAGGTAGAAATGAAGGTGGGTGAAGGAAGCAGAGGGGATGACTGGGTACGTCAGTGAATCACGGGAGTGAGGGTGTATGAAAAAGAAAGAAAGAATGAGCTAAGCAGGGGGTAACGGGCTAAGGTAAGACAAAAGAAATGAGAGAGGTAGGACTAGAGGAGGAAAGAGGATGAGGCAGGAGGAGTAGGGCGTGTGAGGCTAGGTGAATTAGGAGAAAGCTGGAGACGCTGCGGGAGGAAAGAAGGAAATGCAGGGATGAATGACGGTGAATGACGGAAGAGAGACGAAGAACATATAACACAAAGTGATGGTAATTGAACGAGATGCCAAGGAAGGGCGGTGACAGGTTAGTATGCGTGGTATGGCCAACACAAATTTGAAATTCCACCTTTGTGCCTGGTAATAAAATGCTGATGCCGTCGTCATCATCATCATCATAACAGTTTTATTCAGAGTGTTGAGAAAGGGAAGTTCAAGAAATAGGCGTTATAAATCACAGAATGTGGAGAAACTAACATCTGTGAACTCAGTAAAATTATTTACCCTTCACAGTCAAGCGTATGATATCCTTCCCTCCCTCCCACAATCGAAAACATTGACATTAATGTACTCTAAAACGGTTGATGTGCATTAAGGTTGGTCTTTCTGGCCAATCAGATCCATCAACGACAGGCAAACAACTGGTCCAGCAGTGTCGTCCCTTGCAGTGAACAAATGATCCCAGATTGATGCCGAATTTGCGTCCCTCCATCCAGTAGTAGAGGCACCACAGTAGGATGCACACAACCCGTTATTTGGTTATATGATTACCTCCCAGTACTGTAAGTAGTTACCTGGTTTAAAAGAAATCATTAGACTAGCCACTTCGTGTAGACCCAACGGAAGTGGAAAGATGAGTAATAAGTAGTGACAAGAATGATGGTTGAAACAGGAAAAGAGGAGGAGGACAAATGCAGAAAGGGAATAACGAAAAGCGAAGGAAGAAGACTGCAGCACAACATCAAGTGTGTGAATGAAGGCTACCATCATCAACCATTACTGCACCAGTGTAAGGTGTAAGTTACAATACCAATTTATTATCAAGACAAATTATGAAGATAGTCTGTTCCCATTACTAATGAAAAAAAAAAAAAAAAAACGTTATAAATCTTCACAGAAAGGATAACAGACGGATATGCATGGTACTTGTATCTGAGTGGCAACCCAAAGATGGAATGAGAGGAAGAGGCAGACAAAGAGCAATATAGCAATATGAGATTTAGAGATTTGCTGTGATTGGGTGAAGGAAGCTTAGAAACAATAGGGCAGAACGGAAAGAGAATAGGAGTGGCCTTTGTCCTCCAGTAGACTGACTTTGGCTACTCTCTCTCTCTCTCTCTCTCTCTCTCTCTCTCTCTCTCTCTCTCTCTCTCTCTCTCTCTCTCTCTCTCTCTCTCTCTCTCTCTCTCTCATTTCTAATTTCTAAACTATATAATCTACATGATTATACATGCAATTACTCTCTCTCTCTCTGTGAGTGTGAGCGAGCTCATCGAGTCATCCTGGTATTACTGAGACATACTTCACTGGATGAGTGGATGGATGTTTAAGTGGGGCGAAATAGGTGCAATAAGGATGTAGGCCCACGAAAGAAAAAGGCCATACATTATATGAAAAAGGCATGTGTCCATCAAGGGAGTACGGGCATTTTCCCTTGTGGGAAAATAGATACATGGTGGAATAGGCAAGTATCTCTTTAGATACTCAGGTCCATGGGGGAACAAGTTCGAGTAGGTGGCCCGGTGTGGAAAAAAGTAGGTCCATTGGGGGAAGAGGTTGTTTTCGTTACTGCTCTACCTCAGACTGTTACCGTATCTTGAGTAGATCCATTGATCAAATGAAAACAATCGCCTTTCTTTATCAGACAGTCTCGCCGGGGTCAGAAAAGGGTTATTTCACAAGACAAGATGCAGGGAAGATTTAATGGAAGCGTTATAAGTGAATAAGGGAGTAAAATGTATAAATTATATAGGTTAAATAAAAGTAAAATACACATAAGTTTATATTAACAAAAAACTTCCTTCACGACGTAAGTAGGAACTTGTGAAATGATAATGTTTTGCACATTACACGGCAACATATTACTCTGTTTCACGTTGTACAGTCACCGGGAAAGTTGTGGATGACGCACGCAAATAAATAAATAAAAAGTAAGTAATAAATACAATTATCATTATCATCATTATTATCATCACCGAATCTGTGCAGTCAACATCATCTGCCTGTTCGTTGCACCAACTAATACATGCGCAAAATTATAGTAAATGTGAAACAGAAGTACTGCTATATAACGAAATAGTATTTAACCAATGGAACTTGCTCATCACAGTTTGGGTTACAGTACCACTTGTGTTAGATTTCGTAAAGATGCCAAACATTTTGTAAATATGAAAAATATGCCTTGACAACTTTCATTCGTCTGATGCCCGCGTTTGTTGAGCTTCGTAATTGCTGAGCTCTTGGCAAACGAAAGCCATTACTGTACTTTTTTTTTTTTTGCTCCTCCATTTGAAACATAAACCCAACAGTGGTAGGAAAGGGTAAAGATGAAAGTCGGCAATAATAACGCAGACTGAAGGAAACCACACACACATACACACACACACACACACACACACACACACACACACACACACACACACACACACAGCTCAGGCAAGAACATGATGGGTTATATTGTCATGGGAAAAATTGAAAGGAGGAAGAGAAAACAGGCTTGCGGTATGCATTAGGCGCATGTGTGACGAAGGGAAATGATTACCGGAGGGAAAACTGAGATGCAACGGAGGGAGATGTGTCAGAATCTGGTGCATGGTAACCACGAAAGTGGATATTCAGATTTTCGGAATAATTTAAAACAGGAGTTAAAAAGAGAGAACTGGGAAAATTTTAGGAGCATGAAAAATTTGATGGAGGAACGGGTAAGGTGCTTTAGGCAGTGAAAATGAAGGAGGCCCTGGAGATGGAAGTAAGAGTTATGATGAGAAAGCACGAACGAGGAATGTTGATTGCGAACGAGGGGAGAATGACTGAAAGAAGTCTGGAATTCTGGCAGGGAGGGGACGGGAGAGCTCTATAAGGAAGATCTATCTATCTATATACCTAGGCTGCTTCCCCCAAGGAAAGGGAGGTAGCCGAGACAGGACGACACACTCCCCATTTACTCATCCATTCAAACACATTCATTCGCATCTTAGCCCCAAAGGGGAGAACGGACAGATCCTCACCGCACCACACCGCACAAGGGTCAACTGCGCAATGCAATCAGTGACATCCGCAGCAGGGCCAGACAGCAGAACTGGTTTACCCCTGCCACATCATAACAGACCCATCCCCTTACCCGCACCTGACCTGACTAGCTGATCAGACCAAATGCGGGAGAATATCCCCTCAGGGCTGCGTCATCACTTATTCATTCACAATTTCTCTCCATTTATTTCTGTCACGCACAGATGAAGGAGATAAATTTACACGACTAGAACAAGCCAGTACATTTTAGAAGAAAGACAGATAATGATATGGAAAATTAAAGCGGAGAACTGTAAAAACAGTCTTGAGGTACGATGGAGAAAATACGAGAAGATTAAAGCTGTCCATTGGGAATGCCATGATACAGTGCTTAGCAACAGATGGATTTGTAGGGGAACGAAAATGAATGCTGCAGAAAGACTGGTGAGCTTCGATGGCCACGCTGCTTTTGGTGCACCCAAACCTTACAGAACTATTCCCTGTGGCCCAGTAGCTCCCCTGTGTATCACACACCTTCACATGCCACTCGCTTAAATCCCATGAGGTAATTTTTCAGCTTATTGTTGATACTTCCAGACGATTGCAATGAACTTTGGAGAGCTTTCTTTTACAGAAAGTAATAATCTACGTTATATCTTTCTGTGCCTGTTCGAAAACCGTTAATGAATGCAAACAAAATATGAATGGAGTTCGATAGAATGCCAGAAACAGTTGATGGGACTGAAGGAATGAAGGAGAGAACAATGCTCACTACAATGTTTCTTCCGAGAACCTGGAACCACAAGGAGAAAAAATTGGAGAATACAGATCCATAATTCCTCTCAATTTTCCCACATGTTATCGCGAGTGGAATCTTCCGTTTCTTTCGATTATGTGACCATCTCTCTTTGAAATGTAATGTGCGAAAACATGTGTATAGAAACTTATAAAATGATATTTTTCCTTGTTTATTAGAGTCTCCCTGGAAAGGACGATTGAAATTGATCAGCACTTGTTTTCGTCTGTGTGCTTTAAAAACAAATAAATATATAAAATGTAACTTATGCGTCTCACTGTTTCAAAGAACTTCGTACACAGAACAACAACAACAACAAAGTCTTAACCACAGAGAAAATATGACCCAAGATTAGAATGATTGAGCCATGAAGCAATATCCAGGAATGGACGACCCGTACGAAACCAACGATTTTGATGAACTTTTCAACAGTTAAACTTGCACGGAAAATAAAATTCATTCTCAACAATTTCATAAAGCTTTTATCCCAGCATTAACAACAATCATGGAGTGAGGAACTAATACAACTTACTCTGGAACTGTATATCAGCAAACAATACCATACATCATAAGCATACTTACTCCACCTTTCAGCTCATCGATTTCTTCCACTTGAATATCACCTAAACTTCAGTAATACAACTTAATCTGTTGTCATCTCAGTATTAACAGTATCCATTTTTCTCTATCTGTCTTCGAGAGATCATTTTATTCCTTCTCATGTGATATTCATTTGGCCGAGGATAGTTTGGATTAAACAACCCCAAGTGTGATTAAACAACCCCATGCTCTCTCTCTCTCTCTCTCTCTCTCTCTCTCTCTCTCTTAGCGGTCACTGTTTGATTTTTTCTCCTACATGACAGTGAGCAAACAAATTCACCTTCTCCTTACCCAGGTGTCTAATGTAAAAACTATCCAGCATCCTCGGTCTTTCTTGACACAGACTACTGAGCTTTGTAAATGTCTTTCTAGGCCTTGCATACTTTTTCCCAACGACTTTCAGTTTCTTCTGTGAGCTAGGGCCATAATATTAATTGATATGGATTTTAGTATCCTATATTCAGCCTTCTGTGAAAGATACATTATATGCATGCGTTCAAACATTCTTTCTGTATAAAGAGATGACGAAGTAAACAAATTCATATTAGTCTTATTTCAAGTATTATATGTACCTTAGTAATGCACTCTGTCCTACTTTTAGAACAAACAATTTCCGAAGAGGTACAAAAAAATAATTAGGTATTTTTGCATCCGGCTATATGCCTATTGCAGTTTACTTCCTTTAGGCAAATATTTCGATCTTCAAGAAAATTGTCGGCAAACTTTCTCTCTCCTCTAACGCTTCAGCAATTGTGAGTTTCCAAGGGACAGGTTTTTGTGCTTCATTATTTTTCGGCAAGTGTTCATTCAGTGTGCTGGCGTGCAGGGTAGGCCGTATATTGTGGCTCAAGTGTATATTTTGATACAGTATATTATGTGTTACGGTTCAGTCTGTTCATGTGAGGAGGTATACATTATGCCTACTTCATGACAGGCCAGTGTTGAAATTAATGGACGTTAGAGAGAAAACGTCATAAACCGTTGAAACTATGGGGTGTGGAGAATGTGCAGGGTTTACATCGGTAACGCTCTCAATGCCCTAGGTGTTTCTTTCTCGTTTGATCTGTCTTAGAGACTATATGACTTCTTGTATCAAATTGCAAGGGTCCATTCCGCAGCATATGCGAATTCGCCAGAGAACAGACAAACAGTGTGGAATTTACGGACCATTTTGTGTTCAGCGGGTATGTGCAGCAGCAATGGCCTGGACAACGGAGGGGGTGATCTAGAACATTTCGGAAAACGGTCGCCATGAAGCAGAGTTTGCTGATTTGCGGTTTAATTCTTACGGGTCCTGGATGGTGATGAGAGAAACTTGGTGACGAGAGAGAGAGAGAGAGAGAGAGAGAGAGAGAGAGAGAGAGAGAGAGAGAGAGAGAATTTCAGCAAGAAAAAGTAAGGTATAGCATAATACCTGCTGGTATACGATATCGTGTCACACAGAAATAGTGTAATAACTTTAAGTTTAGGTAAAGGAAATTATATCACTCGATTGCTCATGGAGTTTTTGGCATTACATGAAAGTGATATATGTATATAATTTTTAACCGTATCATTTCATTACGAAATCCCATGGAAGTGGTGTGGTTCGGAGAAGGGAGTATATGATAGGATTTAAAATGATGGTGTCCTGTATTGTGTGCGATCCCTACTTATTGCAGACAGAAATGCTTGGAGAAAAAATCGTTGACTACTCCTCACTGGATGTGGCGTCAAGCAATGTATCCACGGACTGATAATTAGAAATGAATAATATTCGGTTTTGTTTTCAAGTGTTTATCACATTCAGTGTCAGTAAAAAGAAATGAAATACTCACGTTTGTTATTATCCATGTTGACTCCTGGCTCTGGCAAATACATTTGTTACGCTACAAACACTACAGTTACACGGTATTTTTAGTATATCAGACAACATTGCTAACGTTGAACAACACTAGTGTATTATATTGTAACACTCACTAAAACTTTAGGTCACACCATGACTGTGTAACCAGAAATGAAAGTGGAAACACTGCCCTTCAGAAAAGTGTTTTGACATTGCATGAATTACGAGTATAACAGCGTATGCTTACTGCATGATGACAGCGATTATAACTTGCTCATTTTAAGCTTGGCGTTGTTTAAGCTTTAGGTCTTACCATGAAATTCGATAATTTCGAGATTTGGTATATGGTTACGAAATACACTTATTCACCGACCATAAACCGCTAGTGGGTATGTTCAAAGAAAAACTTCTCTCTGGGAGGAGAGCAAGATGGAAATGTACAGTCGAAAACTACAATGTACATATTCATTATATACAAGGCAAAATGAATCTAGTAGCCGATGCATTATCTAGGAACCCAAAGACAATTCAGATCGCGGCATCAGATCTCAAAGGAAACATCTCAAACCACGATGAAATCGCGAAAGCACAAAGACTTGATCCAACATGGTCTAAAGTTATATACAAGTTAGAAAGTGGAGGACATACAATTTCCCCAAACTACATGTACAACTAGAAAAATTCACAATAATCAATAACGCCTTATACAGGATCAACCCAGGATTGCAGGTACTACAATATTAATACAATTACCACAAATATGTATCGACAAATGATTGCATTATGTTACAGTTGTTACAATTATGCAACTACAAACGATAGGTAACAATTACAATAAAATTATGTACAATACAACCATGTAACAATACATTTATGTGGCAGTTCATACAATGTTACAATTATGTATTACTACAGTGTTACTACAATATTACTACACTGTTACTAGAATTATGTTACACTTGCTACAGTTATGTAACTACAAACGATATGTACCAATTACAATACAGTTATGTACATTTATTATGTAACAATACAATTATGTAACAATTCATACAATGTTACAGTTATGTATCACTACAGTGTTACTACAATATTTCTACAATGTTAATACAATTATTTTACAGTTGCTACAGTTATGTAACTACAAACGATATGTAACTATTACAATACAATTATGTACAATACAATTATTGTGTAACGATTCATACGATGTCAGTACAATTCTGTATCACTGCAATGTTACTACAATATTACTACAGTGTTAATACAATTATTTTACAGTTGCTACAGTTATGTACCTACAAACGGTATGTAGCAGTTATAATACAATTATGTACAATAAAAATACAATTATGTAACAATTCATGCAATGTTATTACAAGTCTTTATTACCAGATTCATCATACAAGTTAGGTGAAACATTAGACATTACTAAAGGGATAACTCCATATGTAATGTAATGACCTAGCAGTGTTACTATTGTGCAATTATATGCGTATGTCTGTTATACATACACATTTTACAATATGTTATACAGTATTTTATAATCAATTTAACTATAATGCATTTGCACCATTATGTATACAATTTGTTTAAAATGTATTATGTTTCTAGAATATTATTAGATCATTGCAATATTAACATGAATATTATATCTATGCAATATTATAATCAATTGTATGTATTAATACATTAGCATATGTCAATGATGATTGCTGTCGTAGGACCGCCAGCTGGCGTGACCATGTCAGGACTCCGTATTATAATAATACAACTCGTAATAGATAGATAGATAGATAGATAGACTGATAGAAGCACCAAGCCAGATAGGAATTGTGTCAGCGAGAATCGACCAAAAGGAAATTAATTCAGCAAATGCTTAATGAACAGTATACCAGTAGGCACCAGAAGCATTACATACACACAGACATACAGGGTTCTAGAAGCTCCCACGACAGTGTACCCCACGTGACACGACCCCTGCTAAGCGAGAATGTACGAATCAGAGATCAGAAAAGGGCTAGCCATAGAACCGACAGGTAGTCGAGAGAGGAAATAAGAAAAGAGGTCTGACGAAACTTAGTAAATTACGTTCCTGTGTAAAACATACTCAGCTCAACTTACACTTTCCTTTAAGATAACAAATCAAGTTCAACTCCCTGTATTCATCTTTAACTTCTCCTGCCTTCAACTAGCACAATAACTTTAACCAAATCTCAAGATTTACATATTACAAGACCAAACAGACACAAAACTATTATTAGTCTTCATAATGATAATAATAATAATAATAATAATAATAATAATAACTAATAATAATACAATTATTATTATTATTATTATTATTATTATTATTATTACTATCATCATTATTATTATTATTATTATTATTATTATTGTTATTATTATTATTATTATTATTATTATTATTATTATTATTATTATTATTATTATTATTACTGCTGTTGTTGTTGATGTTACTGAGACATTAGGACAGTTATATGAGGCGATGTAAGAAAATTCGAGACTGAGAGAAACTCTGACTCAGACACCAGTTTCCTTACATCACTCCCATTATTAATTCTTCCAACATCCCTCTGGGAAATTTTCTTGTTTTTGTCAATATTACGAGTACTATTACTATTCTAGGGAAGAACTAAATCGCCGTCTTTTGCATATCGTTTGAACTACTGCCTTCATTCTTTGCCATATTGGAGTTCCGGTTGGCTGCTTTATCTGACCAAATATCATCCTAATCCAACTTCCAGAACGCGGATAGGATCCAGAACACACAAAGAAATGATGCTTTCCATAGGTCAAGAACCACTAAAGTTAGAGAGCTGAAATTTTTATGGCACATACCTGGGACGAGACAGGACAGCAGTGCTTAATTCAGCCAAGACCGGATCATTATTCTCTAAGATGGCCTATGGTCCAAAATTTTAGAAGGCGACATGCAGAGGATCAGTGACCTTGACCTCAAGGTCATTTTATAGATTGATTTCTAGTAGGCAATAGTTGTGGGAACTTTTTCTTAATCAAAATTATCTTTGGTCAGTTTTGCGGCGTTCTATTTTTTTTTTTTTTTCAGTGGGGAGGGAAGATCACCCGTTTGACTGACGACCTTAGCCTTTGATCCAGTTTTGGGGTTTATTGTTGGCGATACTGACCATTTACTAATCGCCCTTGGGTAGAATCGAAAGATCAGTAGCACAAGATATAATTTCTGTCTAAAAGTCTGAATACCAACTACTTTTTGCACCGGCCTGCACACGGAACTATGCTCACTGATGTAAGAGAATGGACACATTGTGTACTTATATACCTGAAATACGGGAACAATTCAGGTCTTTTAACTGCTTTAATAACTACTTGTAAGGAAGCGAGATAACCAAGTTAATGATGCTAGGAACTGTCCAATTCGAGATATATGAATGCACTGTGTACACAGACCACAACAAGTGATTGGCACATATTTTTAGCTTGGTAGTGAACAGACGGACTCGATCTGCTAGGTATGGTGAAGCGCAACAATGAAGAAAAATATCTCGCTAAAATATGCGCAAATAGTTTGGCCTTTTACATACAGCCAGGATCCCAAGGGCTTGAAATAATTTAAAAGTGTCTGGACTCTTTTACTGAGCATTGAGTGGTGTAGTTATCCCACTCCCTTCCCCTGCTTTCTCCTATCGTTAAGTTAGCAAAGGATATCAAGATGAAGATAGTGATGATTGTGATGAGGGCAATTAATTACATATAAATAATGGAAACAGATCATTTTTTAACACAAGGAGGAAGGAACCAAAGGCCAGGAGTCTGAACCGTTCCTTCCAAGGAAAAAAAAAAAATTACAGTACAAAACAGAGCCAAATTCAAGATCCGTTCATTTCGAGATGCCTGCACACACTTCGTTTAAAAGACTGGAGAACATAGGAAGTAGGAAATACAGACAGACGGAGATAGTTCCAGAGGTGCCCGTTGCATAACCGAAGGATTGAAAGCAACAGTTAACTTTTGCACTGGAGAGCTGGAAAGACAAGAGATGAGCGTTTGTTGCTAGACGAGTGCTATGCGCCCGTCGTAGAGGTGGAAGGATGCAAGCAGATAGTTCAGAGGAGCAGTGACCATTGAAGTGGCGATAAAGAGATAAATATGCAACAGTGTGGCGAAGAGACAGATTGAAGAGAGCCAGTAAGAGGAGGAGAGCTAATGAGATGAAAAGCATTTGACTCCACTCTATTGAGAACAGGTGTATGTGGGGAGCCTCCCCACACATGAGAGTTGTACTCCACACAGGGGCGAATGAAACCCATATATAAAATCAACAGTGGTGCAGGGATAAAGAAGGTACAGAGTCGGCTTAGCACAACTAATCTCTTGGAAACAGATTTTGCAAGAGATATAATATGATCTTTCCAAGATAAGTCCAGAGATAATGAAACCCTAAGTATATTTAAGGATGATGCAGGGTTGAGCTGGATATTACTAAATATTTACGGGTACTCCCGTGGAAAATTTTGTCCGGTTAACAGATATAAGAACTGAGTCTTTGATGCCTTAAAAACAAGATTATTTTTTACCCCAGGCAGAGATATGAGCCAAGTCAGACATCAGGTGTGCCATAGCCTCATCCTTTGTTTGTTGAAGCAACTGCTGAGATGGACATTCCGGGAACCGAACAGAAAGGTGAAGGGTGGAATAATCAGTGTATGAGTGGATAGGGTTGGATGTATAACTTAGAGGTCATTGATGAATAAATGGATGAGAGTTGGTGATAGGACAGAGCCCTGGGGAACACCACTGTTGATAGATCTAGGAGAAGAACGATGGCTGTCTACAACAGCGGCTATAGGACGACCAGAAAGGATGCTAAAGATGAAGGCACAGAAGGATAGAAACCGTAGGAGGGTAGTTTGGAAATTAAATATCTATGTCAGACTCGATCGAAAGCCTTTGAGATGCCAAGTGCAATGGTAAAGTTTTCGCCAGAGTCCAGAAAGGAGGATGACTAGGAGTCTGAATGTAGGTGAGAAAATCTCCAATGGAGCGTCCTTGACTGAACCCATACTGACGATCAGAGAGAACTGGTTGTGATGGCAAAGATGCTTTAAACTTTTCCTGTTAAGAATAGACTTGAAAACTTTGAGACACATGATGTGTAAGCACAGAAGTACAGTTCTTCAAGACAACAGGAGGGACCCCATCATCCCCATATGCCTAGTTAGCATTGAGGCCAGTGATGCCAGAAAATACATCAGTTGAAGAAATTTTAATGTCAGCAATGAGGAAGTCAGAAGGGGGAGGCGATGGAAGAAAAGCACCGGACTTGTCTAAGGAATTGAGGAGAAAGTCTGAGCAAAGAGATATGCTTTATCAGTAGAAGAAATAGCTACAGAGCCATCACAGTAGAAAAGAGGAGAGAAGGATGATGAGGCAAACTTACTGAGGTTTTGGCAAGGTGCCAGACAGTGCGGAAAGAAATCGAGTCAGAAAGTTTAGAGCACTTAGTACAGATGAAATTATCTTTAGCAGAGCAAAGAACTGACTTAGCACAATTCCGGGCAGAAACATAAAATAGATATGATTCAGGGGTGGGTTGCCTCCGGTACCTTTTATAGGCCTTCTCCTTGTTGTTGACAACATTACAACAAGCGTGAATAAACCAAGGCCTATTTTGCATTAGTCAAAAGATTTGAGAAAGGAATGTATGCTTAAATGCCCGGGAGAATAACCTCCGTAATGTGCAAGGCACACTCAGATGGCTCCCTGCCATGGAAACAATAATGAATCCAGGGAAAATCAAAGAATTATTGCCTGTGGACCTCTCAGCCAGCAGCTCCAAAGTGCCACAAACGACATTTCTTTGGAGGGCCCATGGGACAGGTTAAGGTAATGAGGTTGTGATCGGAGGAGCCCAACGGAAAGGAAATATCAACAGTGTAAGCAGAAGGATTACTTGTATGGAAGAGGTCAAGTATGTTGAAACTCTCTCTCCAAGGTGGATATGGGCAGGGTGCTGTATAAGCTGCACTAGGTCATGAGTGGTAGAAAATGTAGGCTTGTTAACCAGGTGGATCAGTGAAAGAAGAGGAGAGCCATAGGTGGTGGTGAACGTTGAAATCTCCTGGAATGGAGATTTCAGAGAAAGGAGAAATGGATAGGATGTGTTCCATAGTATAAGTCAGATAGTTGAAGAATTTTTCATAGCCAGTAGAATTAGGAGATAAATAAACAGCACAGATATAATTAGTCAAGGAATGACAGGAGAGCCAAAGCCATAGAGTAGAGAATTCAGAAGAATCGAGTTCAGGATCACGAGAGCAAGATAAGTCGTTGCATACATATACACAACAGCCACCTTTGGCTTTGAAATGAGTACAGAGAAAGTAGGAAGATACAGAAAAGGGTTTGCTGTCAGTTGCCTCAGACAGCTGAGTCTCTGTTATGAAGAGAAGGTGAAGTTTACGTGAGGAGAGGTGGTGCTCAACAGAGCGAAAGTTAGATGAAAGGCTGCGAGTGTTGCAGAAATGAGGGAGTGATTCAGACAGTTGTTCGAGTCAGCTTGTTGAGTTGTCACTGTGAGAGGGGCAGATGGTGAGGGCATTTATGGTCCCTCCACTCTGGGGACTCCAAGGCTTGGTTATTAGACCCGATTTGTTTTAAATATTTTGAAAGGGAAGTGTAGTGTGTAATGTGCATGTAGCTTTGTGTTGACAGTTAGAGAAACTTGTATTGGAGAGTATGCTGGCCGACTCTTTGTGTAACTGAAACACCGAAAAGTTCAGCAATGGGGGATGGTCAGGAAATAGTCCTGAAGGCTGATGAAATGGGACCTCCAGCTCTCCCTGTCATCAGCTTTTCATCCACTTTGGAAGTACTACCCTGATCGATTGGTGCTACAATCTACTCCATGGTAGAGTTGTGATTTATCAAAGAGCTGACAGATCCTGTATGAGACAGCCCTAGCATGTATTCAATACGGACGGTGGGTGTTAGCGCCGAAGTGGTGATATGTAGAGGTGTATTGTATGTAAGAGGACTATTGGGCCTTTGGAGCAGGCTGTGAAGCCTATGCCCAGAGTAGGACACATAAAAATAAATATGTGTGAAAAAGTCGGTGTATGTTGGGTGGAGGACAACGAAATGGCAGGGGACAGGGCGACATGGAGGCGTTTTGTTTGTGGTCATCCCTTATCGGATTAATGTGTCTAGCTACAGATATATAGATGTTAGTGTTTCAGGAAGTATCCAGCAACACACAAGAATGCATAAACGGAAACCTGCTGCATGTACTGTCCCTTCCAGGACTGGTGTATTGGTATTAGCAGAAGTATTTTTATGACGTGTCGGCGGGTCATCTGGTGGATCAGTAAAGTCTGATTTTACGAAATTCAAATCCTTAAACTGTTCCCTGCCCCAGCTGTGATTTGAGGACTGCAGGCCACCTCTCTACCGATTGAGCCACGGCTCCTTCTGCTTACGCTGTTAATCTTTCCTCTCCATTGGACTCCTTCAGTCAAAACCTTATTACCTTAACCTGTCCTATCGCTCCAGTACAGCCTGTGGACCCTCCAAAAAAAAAGTAAGTTGTGGCTCTGTGAGCTGCTGATTGGGAGGCCCTTCCCTATCCCTCCCTTCACCTCACACACATACGTCCTCCTAGCATGTCTCTCACTCTCCATCGTCTCAACATTGCCAGAATACCTAAACGTATTACATTAAACACTTACTATCACATCAACATCCACACCACAACGCGCCCTCCTTCCCTCATTTGACATTCTGTCTCTCATTGTAACTCCACATGCTCCCCTCAGATAACTCATTTCCACTGCTCTCACTCTTGACTTGTGTCCTTCCAACAAGGTCCAAGCTTCGCTTCCACACGTAGGAGTGGGGATCATCATACTGTCATGCAGCAACTTTTTTACTTCAGTGCTCACTTCCCCACCTCCTATCACTGGATTCAATGAACCAGCAACCTATCTTCCCTGTTGTGCACTTTTATGCGCTTCATCCTCCAAATTTCCATCCTTACACATCAAACTACCCAAGTACTTAAATGAACTCACTTTTTCGATTTCCTCACCATTTTGCCTCTCAATGTGCATTCACTGACTTCACTGATCTCGAAGACCACAACTTTAGTTTGCCAAACTTATTAACCACCAACCTTTCTTCCCTGCTGTAATATTTCAAGTAGTTCATCCTCCAAACTTCCATCCTTATTCATCACGCTGCCCAATTACTTAAATGCACTCTTATTTTACATTTCCTATTTCCAGTTTCACTGTATATTCAGTGACTTCATTCCTCTCGAAATCCGCAACTTTATTCTTCCCTATATTCACCTTTAGATTCCATTACTTACATATTCTTCCAAACTCATTCACCAAGCCTTGAGTTCCCCTTCGTCTTCACTTAAAGATACAGTATCATCTGCAAATAACATAACAGGAAGTGTCCAAACGTTGCCCTCCCTCATAAGGGCTGCTACAACATTCGCTGCCTTACTTTGTACCTCTTTTATATTTCCATCCATATCCAAACTGAAGAACCATGGAGACCTGGCACATCCCTGTTTCAGTCCAGTATTCAGATAGAAAATTCACTCAGTTCACCATCCACAAAAACTGCATCCCTAGTGCCCTACATACTCTTCACGGCGTTCAACGCTTCCAATATCTTTAATATTTTTATTATCTTTAATATTTTTCTCGTTCCTTGTCCATCCACTCTGTCGTATGCTTTAACCAGATCCATAAAGGCAGCATGATATCTTTACATTCTCCAAACACTTTTTCGCTGAACAGCTTAGGATGAATATCTGATCAATACAACCTCTTCCCATCATGAAACCTTTTTGTTTTTCTCCAACAAATACCTTTGTTATTTCCCTGACTCTGTTAGTAAGCATCCTACCATATAGTTTTTCTATTAGTGTAAGAAAACAAATACCCCTAGGATTACCACACATTTCTTTCCCCTATTCCTTTGTAAAGGGGAATAATTATACCTGCCTGCCAATCCTCCGGCAGTGCCTTCCTCCCAGGGAAACCTGCACATGTTCCATATCTATTCGACTACTACCTCTCCCCTGTGTTTTAGCATTTCACCACACCTTCCATTAGTTCCAAATTCTTTCCCCATTCTGACTTTCTTCATTGCTTCCACTACATCAGTCCTACTGGTCTCTTCCACTTATCTCATCTCCTTCCTCCTGTCAGCCATTACCCAGTCAATTATACCAGCTTTACTTTCCTTCTCTTTGTTTAAAATTCCTTAAAGAGTTCTCTCCATCTGCTCGCTTTTTCTTCCTTCTCCAACAGCAATCTGCTGTTTTTATCGTTCGCTTTCTAACTACCTTTTTTATCACCTTGTGTAACTCTCTTTACCTTCTTCCAGAACAGTTTCTTACATTCCCTCCACTATACTCAAATGCCTTCCAAATTCCTCATCCATTCTTTTTGCTCTCTCCTACTAATCTTTTCACATCTCTCCTCTTCTCTACGTTAAACGTAACTTATTCGGCCTCTCAACTTTCTTCATGCTTCTGCTTCCCATCCGCTCACTACTGTATATGTTTTCTTTCTTTTCGCTACAACTTGTCTCACCTCTTGATTTCACCATGCTGTTCCTTACACCCCATTTCATCATCTCTTAACCCTGAACACCGCCTCACATGCAGCACAAAATTCTGCTGTGGATACCTTGCAGGCATCTTCCATCTGTCCAGTCTGCTCCAAATCATATCTACATAATCGTTACTCCAGTTCTTTCTTATATTCTGCCTTTCATCCTCCTGCAACTGCTTCGTCCTGTCCTGTTCTATTCATCCAATGCATTTTTACCTTGACTCTCACCACTACTAATTGGTCAGAGAATCCACAACCCCACATACTATAATTAATAGAAATATAGCACATTGGGATCTGATCAGTATTCCGGTACAACAATGAATGTTACACATGTAGGGGAAATATATCTTAATAATTCACCACTGGCCAACCAGGCATTGCTAGTGTGTTATGTGTTATGTGAGATGAGGATGAGGTTTAACCACAGAGTTATACATATAGAGTGCGCCACCCTGGTTTGAAAGTGACGCAACCGGAAGTGGCTCAGCGGCCATATTGGGATGCCCAGTCTCACGCTCAATTCAAAACAGGTAAGATGTTCTCGCTTCTGGCATCACGGATGATTCCTCTCCTGTGGCTACTGAAGCACTTGTTTTCATGGTTGTATGTGTAAATGGTTCATGGAAACTCCCTGTTGGCTACATTTTAATTCACGGGCTGGCTGGATCTGAGCGAGCAAACCTCATTCGTCAATGTATTCACATGCTAGCAGATGTAGGGGTCAAGGTTATTTCTTTGACATGTGATGGGCCATCCAGTCACATGACCATGTTAAAAGAACTAGGAGCCTCCATGAACCCAGAGAATTTAGACCCAAGTTTTCCACATCCTTCATTACCTCAAGAAAGAGTTTATGTGCTGCTTGGACGTTTGTCATATGCTCAAGCTTTTGCGCAACACTTTTGCTGTTTGTGGGTGCATGAAAGATGGATCAGGAAATAAAATAGAATGGAAATATATTCAAGCACTGCATCAACTTCAAGAAGAGGAGGCCCTTCATTTAGGAAATAAACTCAGGGATATCCATCTTTCATGGCACACTCAAAACATGAAAGTAAAACTTGCTGCGCAAACACTGAGTTCTAGTGTAGCTGATGCATTAATCTTCTGTCGGGATTCATTACATCTCCCACAGTTTAAGGATTGTCAGGGTACAGTTAAATTTCTGCAAATGGCTGATAAACTTTTTGATGTACTGAACTCGAGAAACAAATTTGCTAGAGGAATGAAAGCAGCACTTCAACCTGAGACAGAAGTAGTTTCAATGTCATTCTTAGATCAAGCATTTGCTTATCTAATGACTATCACTAATTCTGATGACATCCTCATGTACAAAACTTCTAGAAAGACACCTTTCATTGGTTTTTTTGGCTGCCATTAAGAGTGGTCAGGCACTTTATAAACAGTTTGTAGGTGTAAATAAGCCACTCCAGTACTTTCTAACTTATAAGCTGTCACAGGATCACTTAGAACTCTTTTTCTGTGCAATTCGAGCATCTGGTGGCTTTCGAAATAACCCTTCTGCGTTAAACCTCATGGCAGCATACAAGAGACTCCTTCTGAGGCATGAAATAAAAACGTCAAACGGGAATGTTTCTGCACAAGACCTCACTGAAGTGCTCACATCTGCAACATCTAGCAGTGTCATGAAGAAAGCTTTAGAGGATAAAACTGAAGATATTATGATGGCAAGAAGATATGATATCATTCCTCGTAGTCCTGCCCAAGAAGATCATGATTATGTAGACTGTCCAAACTTTACAGATGTGTCAGATTATAAGGAAGCTGCAGTAGGTTACATTGCTGGATATGCAGTTAAAATGGTAAAGAGAAATATTTCATATCCAGACTGCTTGTCTGCACTTACAGCAACAGAAATTAAGAACAATGATAAAAGTTGTGCATTGATACTGGTTAAGGACAAAGGCGGCTTGATAAAGCCCTCTATGAGTGCTGTGTCTGTCTGCAGATCCACAGAGAAAATATTTCAGAAAATGTTGAAAAGTCATGACAAAGAGCTACGTAACATTTCCAAAATTTCCTCTCTAGTTGCATATTCTGTATTGAAAGAGACTGGTAGCACTGCATTTAAAACACATAACTCCCATATGTTTGAATGTTCACCTGATAATAATCACATTTTTTCTCTTATTAAAGCAGTGGTGCTTGCATATTGCAAGATACGTTTGCATCATCTTGCAAAAGCAACCACTGCTAAAGTAAGAGGCTGTTATGTTAGGAAAACACTAAGTTAGTATTATTTAAGAACCAGTAAGTGAGGGCACTCACCATCCACTCAATTAATGTAATGCTATTAATAAATTGGTATATGTTCGCTTCTAATCGTTGATTTTTGTGTATCCAAAGTAAAATGGTGCGTAGAGACAAGGTAAGGGGACCGGGAATAACTTTTCTTCTCACTTCATTCAGAGCGCAATAGTAATGGAGAAAAGGCTTAAAATAGCTAAAGTAATTATATTGATAACTGCTCTATCTATTTACATCAGGATATAATGCAAAAAACACTCG
The DNA here is from genome assembly GCF_032717465.1 of Coenobita brevimanus. Lineage (NCBI taxonomy): Eukaryota > Metazoa > Arthropoda > Malacostraca > Decapoda > Coenobitidae > Coenobita > Coenobita brevimanus. Next base: position 4,124,390 of record NC_137008.1, on the reverse strand, counting down.
GGAAAGGTTAGTATTTGTGAATTATGATGAACTGTACGGGAAGGTCGGGACTCGGTAGAGTGGGCATCCTAAGATGGCCGCCGCGCCGGGCCCGCTGGCTTCACTTATCGCCCATACCACAACACAGGGACGCGCGCTCTATATGTATAACTCTGTGGGTTTAACCCGGTCAGTCCGGTAGCATACTAACTTAAAAATTTTAATGATATTCGTGGTATTACCAGAGTATTTTTTTTATTTCATTAGGAACTGACCTGTAATATTAGAAGTGAATGGAATTTACATCTGCATCCTGTAGTTTAAAATCTCCCTAAATCTGAATAAACTGATCTGGTAACAGTAATAATAGTATATGCATCCCAGGATTGAACTGGTTTATTTCCAAGACCCTTCAGTCTCCCCTAACCAGGTACCCACTAAACACATCGAATCTTTCGCCTCCCATCCCATTACCCTTATAAATATATATACGGCTTCCGTGGCATCAACAACTTAAACTCTCTGATACATAGGTGGAATTAAATTTGAAGACTCGCAGGAGTTCAAAAATTTGATATGACTTTCTTGTGCATACGAATCTGAACTATGAAAATTATTGTTGGATATATTGCAGAGAATGTGCACATAAACATTATGTCGAATTGCTGAAATAGTAATATATCAGATATAGAGGGAAAAGGGGAGGAAAATATATGAAGAATAGAAAAACAGAAAGGAACACAATGACACAAGAGAATAGAACCTGAGATCCTCGTCAATGTGTTCAGATGATTTTGCTTCCCGGGGAGAAAGAAAAAATGGTAGTGAGGAAAAAGGCCCTGTAGAGGGAAGATGAAAAGGAAGAATGTCAACTGGAAACAAAAATGTAAGGACAGGGGAAAGAGAAAGAGAATAACTAAGGTACAGACGAGATGCAGTGGGAGGAAAACTATGGAGATCCAAATTGATGCATTCCATCCTGGACTGTCCAGCGACGACCACCCTTGGCAGGACCCTGATGGAGGGTGTGGGACATGGGGGAAGGTAAGGAAAGATGGTAATAGAGGACTCTCTCTCTCTCTCTCTCTCTCTCTCTGGATCAATTATAAGTTTTTGTTTTAAGTATGTCCGCAACTTCCAGTCGTGCAGGAAGAGCTTAACCACAAACGCACAGGCATTGCAAATGATTCTGCATTATATGGGGTAGATGCAGAGAAGGAAACCTATGAAAAAAAAAAAAAAAACATCAATCTGAAATGGTGTTTTTATAACCTTTGGTAAATCTGTACAGAAAAGATATACGTAAACCCACACAAGATTAAAAAATGCAAAAATTATCATGAGCTGGGTAACCCACCCATAAAACTTTACAACACAATTGCTGAAGCTGTAGTCTGTGCTTTAATGAAAAATTACATGAATTAAACTGTCTAATTGACCTTCCTGGCGTGTGACGAAAACACTTTATCCTGCATGATATCCGAGGACGAGGCTGTAGGACAGGTCGAACAGGGTGGTACTCCTGAGGGGAATGACAAATGCTGGTGATAGGGAGAGCTGGAGCTTCTGTTTCACTAGCTACCTAACAATCCCCCTTTGCTGACCTTTTCAGTGTGACAGTAACATGGAGAGTAGACCAGCGTACTCTCCCAAACATTTCTTCTAACTATCTTATGCACTACACCACGTGCGCTTTACATTTCACACAACGTATCCCACTACATTACAGGGGTTGGCACCAGCTAGGGCATGTGGCCAGAAAACTTTGCCCCCGCTATCTAGTGGCAGGCTTTGGGGTGGGGCGTGAGGGGGTTCCGCAGGCATAAATCATGGGTCCGGGGTGAGATGGGGCTCAAACCTGTGCTAGAGCGTATAGGGCATTGCGGTTACCAGGCTGCCACTTCCACCCAATAGAGAGGGGCCCGAACCTGGGAGTAGCGCCCCAGGAGGCTGCCCTGTCAACGGGTGTATAATAGTGGGACAGTTGCAGTGCCAAGGTACGCTTGGAGAGTGTCCCTGCAGCTGTCCTGGCAGGGTGCCCCGAGGCCACTACCACAGCCACTGGTAAGCTGGTGGGCTAGGGATCCCAGAGCCATTGCCTGGTCCTTGGACTGTGCAGTGAGTGGGGCCTGTGGTATGTCTACCCCTTTTAATTATTACCAACTATGACTAAATACAAGAATAAGCTGCAAAAGCAAGTCTGAGGACATTTAATTGCCAAGGGGGATAAGAGTGGGTTCATGGAAAGTGGGAAGTTTGAGAGGAAGAGCAAAGAAGTCATTGAAACATTCAGAAGGAGGTAGGTGACTGTGGCACGTTTGCAGGGAGTCCAGTACAAGGGTGGATCAGTCAGAAAGATTGTTGGGAAGGATTGTTACTATACTGTAAGTTGTTTTGGCAGGAGGGAACAGATGGATATGAGGGTGTGGGTGTGTTGGTTGTGAAGAAATGAATGTTATGAATCTTATGACAGTAAGCGAAAGGAAATTGGTAGTGAAAATTTTGTTCGGTGGAATGATGACTGCAATTATATCGGCATATGCTCCACAGGCAGGCTTGGATGAGACAGAGAAGGATAGACCTTGGGATGACTTAACTTGTATAGTAAGTGGTATAAGGGATGATGAAATAGTGGTTTTGGAAGGGGACTTAAATGGTCATGTAGGTGACGCAGCTCAAGATTATGAAGGAGTACATGGGGGATGTGCATATGGTATAAGAAATGCGGAAGGGGAAAGGATACTCGAGTTTGGGGAGGCAATAAACATGATTGTGTACAACACACTTTTTAGGAAAAGAGACAGTAGGTTGATTACGTACGAATCTTGGGGAAATAGCAGCCAGATAGATTATTTTCTGGTCAGGAGGGCTGATAGGAGGTTAGTGAGGGATGTTAAAGTTATAAGAAGCGAGGAATGTGTGCAACAACACAAACTATTGATTTGTGATATGGCGCTTAAAGAACGAGTGATGAAAAAGATGACTTATGTACCTCGGAGGAAAATATGGAAGTTGGAAAACGAAGCAGTAAGGGATGCCTTCTATGGTGAGATGAGGAGAGTGGTGGCTGAACAGGGAGCCATAGACAGAGGCATTAATGAGCAGTACAGAGCCCTCAAGAACAACCTCTTGAGAGTTACTGATTTAATATGTGGTTGGACAAGTGGCCCACCAGGACATAAAGTAACTTGGTGGTGGGATGAGGGGTGTCGAAGCTGCAGTTAAGGAGAAAAGAAGGCTTTTCCAGGAATGGAAGAAGGGTGGTAACAAGGAGGAATACTAGGCGGCCAAGCGTAGGGCTAGAAGAGAGGTATACAGGGCGAAGTCTGAGTCACAGAGACTTTTACTTGATAACTGAGATCATGAGGAAAGGAAAATCATGATATTTAAGGTGGCAAATCAGATGAAGAGGGATATTCGGGATATTATAGGTGAGCAGTATGTGAAGAATGATAAAGGAAGGGTAGTGGTGAACAGTGGGGATATTAGAGATGCATGGAGAGACCATTATAGCCGGCTGTTGAATGAGGACTTTAACTGGGACAGGGAAGATTTGGAGCCAGCAGATCCAGTGTTTGGCCCTTGGCCTTTGATTGACACTGCTACTGTGAGTGAGGCAATAGGCAGGATGCAGATGGAGAAGGCAGCAGGTATGTCTGGGTTCAATGGCGAAATGTTGAAGGCCTCAGGAAATATAGGGGTGAAGTTGGTCACTGACCTGATAAATATGATTATATATGAGTGTGTTGTCCCAGATGATTGGCTGCAGAGTGTAATTGTAAATGTGTACAAAGGGAAGGGTGATGCCCTGGAAAGAGGAAATTATAGAGGTATAAAGTTTTTAGATCAGATAATGAAGGTAATGGAGAGAGTTTTAGAAGGTATAATTAGAGAAAGAGTGAATATTGATGAGATGCAATTTGGGCTTATGCCAGGCAGGGGGACCACTGATGCCATATTCATTGTTCGGCAGCTTCAAGAAAAATATATTGGAAAGAAAAGGGCTCTGTATTTTGATTTTGTTGATTTGGGAAAGGCCTTTGACAGAGTCCCTAGAGAGGTGGTGAAGTGGGCAATGAGAAAGTTTGTGTTGGAGGAGTGGCTGGTTAGGGTGGTTATGGCCATGTATGTGGGTGCTTGCACCCAGGTAAGAGTAAATGGAGATTTGAGTGATGAGTTTTCCGTGAATGTTGGTGTGCATCAGGGGTCAGTTTGAGTCCCTTGTTGTTTATCATGGTGCTTCAAGCCATCTCATTTGACTTCAGAAACGGACTGCCGTGAGAAATGTGGTATGCTGATGATTTGGTGTTGATTGCAGAGAATGAAAGGGAGGCGGAGGGAAGATTTGGGGCGTGTAGAGATGGTATGGGGCACAAGGGCTTAAGGGTAAATGAAGATAAAACAAAAGTGATGATATCTAGGGTTGGTGGCGGTACAGTCAAAGAAGAAGGAGAGCGCCCATGTGCAGTTTGCCACAAGGACGTGGGAAGTAATTCCATCTTGAGCGGTGTTTGTGATAAATGGGTGCACAAGAGATGTACTGGTATTAGAGGTAGACTGTGAGATAATGCTGATTTTATGTGTACAGCGTGTCGGGGAGAGCAGGTGGTGATTGCCAGGCGTGAAAGGATTGAATTGCTGGTGAGTCTCTTGAGTGTGTGGAAGAGTTTTGTTATTTGGGAGACATGTTATGTGCTGGAGGTGGGGCTAAAGCTAGTGCTAGGGTGAGAAGTGGTTGGAAGAAGCTCAGGAAGTTTTTGCCTCTCCTGATGTTGAGAGGACTCTCCCTACGTGCTAAGGGGTCTTTGTATGCAGCATGTGTTAGGAATGTGATGCTGTATGGTAGTGAGACCTGGGCAATAAAAGAAGACGATATTTGCAGGCTCAAACGTACAGAAATGACAATGATTAGCTGGACGTGCAGTGAGTCCCTGCGTGCAAGGCCTGGGGGAGCTTGGTTTACGATGGAAGATTTGAGAGGTAGGATGGGGCTGGACTGTATTGGTGTTGTGATGAGAAGAGATAGACTGAGATGGTTTGGGGATGTGGAGAGGATGGGGAATGATGACTGGGTGCAGAAGATGAGAAGTGTTAATATTGGGGGTCGGTTTGCGAGGGGTAGACCGAGAAATATGTAGGACGAGGTCATTTGGTGTGACCTCAGGGTTAAGGGACTGAACAGGGAGGCTGCCATAGATCAGGCAGCATGAAAAGCCGCCATTAGGTGACCAAGGCCGAAGCATGCAAGCATGTTGGAGCCTACAAAGACGAAAATGAAATATGAAAATTATCCCTGTTGCACAGTACATCCACTTTTAGGCTTTGTGATTAGTGGAGGCCTGGAAAGATAGGAGGATATTCATTACCCGTCCCCGCCTGGGAGTGGCTCGGGGATGGGTATTGTTTTCGCTCTGTTTGTCTATTTGTCTGTCTGCTTGTTTGTCTGTCTGTCTGTCTGTTAACAAATTTACGCAAAAACTACGGGCGCGATTTTGACTAAAATTACAGGTATTGCGGACTATGACCTTCTGATCACCTATTTAAATATTTGGGCAAATTGGACCAAGGCCCAGGATGTAGGGCCAGAAAATGTAAAATAACAGGGAAGGGTGAAAATTGTTTTTTCTCCATAACTCCTTTCAACTTCATGTCGACATGAAATCAAAACCTAAAGGTGCATCTTTCAAATCTGCATCCTATAACGTGCCTTATTACATCATTGGGTCAACCCCCAGTTAGCAGTAGGGGGGTCAATGTCAGGTGGTCTAGGCCTAAAATTTCAAATGGGCATAAAATTGTCAATTTTCACCCAATTTATCCCAAATTTGATATGTGACATCTTTGACTAGATATCCTGTTGTGTTTATACGTCAGCACTAAAATGACTGCCGGGGACGGGTTTGGTGTGCCTTGGTATAGCTTTTTGTTCGTGTTTCCATTGCTCTGGCTCCAGCTGCCCTACATTTGGCCCCACAGCACATAGTTACCTCATTGACAAATCAGCTAGCATTCCAAATTCGCCGCTTCCTCAGAATAAAGATGGAAATTCATGAGGGGTCAGGTTTTTGTTTGTACGGAAGGAAGAAACTATGTGATACATTCAAAAGAATATCATGCATTTGGACGCCGATTTAAGATCCGTTCATTTCGATATTCTTGATCCGACTAGAAGATAACTGGCCATCTCCATGCTGCCCTTATTGTTAGTTGCATTTTTTATCGTTCTTGTTTAATTGTGGTAGGCACTTGTACACTTCAGAATGCATCAATTCCGACCAAACTTAGAAACAATAACCAGCCTATGACCTAAATATGTCCTCAAGGTTTTGGTTGCAAGGCAACTACTCGTTGCCTAGCAACGGCCGAAAACCCGCTTTTTTCGTACTTTTCACGTTTTGAGCTGTAGAAGCATTACTTCTAGGCATAGAAAGCTCTGACTTCTTTACCTGATATCTTAAGGTCATTCTTTATCGGAAGTGTTCCATCCATTTTTCTCTTCTCTCCTCTAGTTTTTGAGTGGCAACTCTGCAAAGATTGGCCTCAGCATCCCCAGCAACCAGTACTGGTTTTTAAAAATGCCCCCATTCTTCCCCAGTGGCTCAATGGAATTGAATGAAAGTTTGCGTGCTTATAGACATTGACTGTACTACAACTTTTTGTGGTACATCACTGTGCTACATTGGCCAGGTCAGGGGTAAAAGGTCATCAAATTCGAAAACAGTGAATATATCTAAAATCATTATTATGCTCGCGCAAAATGTTAAGGCAGCACTGAAGATTATTGAGACAGGGCCATTATTCTTGGGTATAACATTGCACTGGAGTACCTCCATAGAGGAATTACTTTTAGTGTCGAAACTCACTTTCCGGTCGCTGGTAACGCTACCTAGAAGTTGTAACTCTTGTGGGCTATTCCTCAAATTTCAAGTTCCCTGGCTCCACAGTGGGTGGGTGGAATCGAATGAAATTTTGCATTCTTATAGACGTTAATGAGTACTACAAGTGTGCTTCGTACATGCACGACGTATATCCGCCAACTCAGGGGTCAAAGGTCATGAAATATGAAGATAATATGAAAAGTGCTAAAATTACAACCTTGCTCACGCAAAATGCTAAGGCTTCGAAGATCATTAAGTCAAGGCCATGATTCTTGGGTGGAATGTTGCACTGGAGTACCTCCATAAAGAAACTGCTTTTAGTGTCTAAACTCACTTCCAGTCACTGATAATGCTTGGTCTGCTGAGAGCTGGCCATCATCGCCTACCGACTCTTGAAGGATGACTAGAGCTGTGGAAGGTCATCAGTTACTCATATTCTTGCAGCTGAAAGACTTACCCCTTAGCGACACTTAAGGTAATTGTGATGTGGTACTGAATATTCCATCAATCCCTTTAATACGATGATTTACTATTTTTTATTGTTGTCTCTACCAGATGAGATGATTTACCCATCACTGAAGGCTTTATAAAGCTGTTGCGTTGCCATCTTTCTATATTCAGTATTGATATGTACCAAAAGACGAAAACTAATACATGATGCTAATCGCTTATCCCGAAAAAGTACTGCGGAAAAGATGTGGAGGCGCAGCACCATTATTTCCAACCACTAAGGTATGCAAACGTAAGCTACAAAAAGAAGAAAATCTGGGTCAGGTTACTGTATAACAACTACAGTAGCATGAGTTATGGTGAAAAAGATTGACTCTTCAGAAGGGGTTAAGGCAGTGTGGGGGATTACGCTGCTTCTGAAAAATGAGTACCCAAAAGAAGAGGTAATTTGGATTCAGGCTGCAGACAATGAAACCATGGATTGTCGTGACGTGGTGATTGTGGGAGATGCTTGAGAGAAACAATACAGAGTGGGATTTTTATAAGCCGACAAGCAACTCAGCATCTCACTCTGTCACTGTCTAACTGACAATAATATTTAAGTGGCCAGAGTGAAGGTAAGTGAAAGACCGAGTTATCTTGAACAAATATTTTCAAACAATGTTTTCATCTGATTGTAACCAAACTTGACTAAAGCAGGGGTAGGTGTAGTGTTCTGAGAACCATAGGTCAGTGATGAAGGTAACAAGATCAACTTAATAGTTTTGATTCCATTTAGAACAAACATTGCATAATGGCTTGAAGTTAAGGCAAGAACAAAGGGGTTCAATTTGAGACTAATTGCCAAAGGTCAATGTCACAGGGAAAGGTCAAGGTTCGAGGCGTATGACTTTGTGTGTAAACAAAATATTTCTTATATGATTTGGACCAAACATTGTGGATGACCTTTCATGAACAACAGGTCGAAGATCAAGGTTATATGACAACTTCAACTTAAGTAGTTTTTTTCATATGTATTAGACGGAACTAGGTGGAAACTTCAGATAAGCCAAGGATGAAGGGATTGGACCCTGAGAGCAACCAATCAAAGGTCAAGGTCACAGGGTAAGATAAAATTTTGCCAAATTTTCTTTGGCGTATAAGCGTTATCCAGTGTTCGTCAGTTTTTATTGCGGTTACCTGCACTTTTTTCTTTTTTTAGAGTTCACACTGCCGGGACAAAAGTAACAGTGATGGTGGTGATGGGCTCGTTAGTGGTGGCGTTGGTATGTGTAGTAATCATAACTGATATTGGTGTAAGTAATGGTGACAATAATAGCGAGTAACAATGTTAAGAATAGTGACGAGTTAAGGAAGTGGTAGTGACGTTATCAGGGAGTCAGGTTAATGGTAATAATAACTGCGTACAGAAAACCTAAATGCACTAGCTGTTACAACAACGGTGATTGCGACGGAGGAGGTGGGAGTAGCAATGATGCAGCTGGGGTACACATGAAACTGTAACAATTCTTACTATTTATATCAAACCACTGCAGATACATATGATAGAGTATTAGCCCCCGCTCCCATCTCTCTCTCTCTCTCTCTGCTATATCAACCTGTGTATCGTCAGGCCAGATGAATCCCAACCAACGAACCCCATTAACTCATAACATATTCCACACTTCTTAGACATATGTCTTTTAGATGTAAGTGATTAAATATTCCCTTACAAAAGAGCTACTACAATTTCATATTAATCAGGGTAGCGTGTACTCATGGAGGAAAGCATAATATCTATCCAACGTGATAAACTTAGGTAGTGAAAATAAAAGATCAATCAGAGAGTGCAACAAACCAAGCTCCCCAGTTAGTCAAAGAGCCGAACGTCTGATTTCGTCCTGCGATCTTGACTTCCGACCAATTGCTTAAAACAATCACTTGCTTGAACCTTAATCTTTCCACTAATTATAGTTCAGATCAGATCAAAGCTGGGGTTACCTAATCAGCTGCAGAGACTACTTATCACTTCACTGTTATAGAATTTGTAAGCAATTGTATAGAACCGGCCTGTGTAACATTTTAGCTTGTCCACATCAAAACAACATAAGCGTCCTCTTCTCTTTAAGTTTACTTGGGCTTACTTGGTTGGAACATATGCCTGAATGATTATTTGTTGTACGTGGTTCTCAATATATTCCATGGTTTCTAGACGTGTAATCTTTAAGAAGAAGTATTAACACATTCATTTACTAAAGATTCGATAATATTTAACATCAAGGAGAATAATGCATACTCCATTAGAATAGACATAATAGAAATAAATATAATAAAATTAGACAAACTTAATTAGATACAAACAATTTATAAAATATTATTCAAGAGGAGTGCGAGAGTGCTCCTGATGGAAAATATGAATGGAAAGGCAGGGAATGTAAATGTGGATGAAGTATATACTTCGTAGGTGGGGTGTGACCGCAGACGCGGATGAGAATAATAGTGTTCTAGTGGACATTTGTGTGAAGAGGGGGTCGGTGAAAGCCAATACCCTCTTTAGGCACAAAATAATCAACATGGCGAGTGATGAGAAGGGTGGGTAGAGAAATGAATGAACGGAAGACAATCATTGATTATGTGTATGCGGATGAGAGAATGAGAAGATATGTGAAGGATGCAAGAGCATAGAGAGGCTGGAGGAGTGGACTCTCTGCTCACCACTTGCTGTGGTGAAAGTCAAGGTACAAATGCGATGGATAAATATAATAAGAAAAGAGCAGGCAGAATCAGTACATACAATGAGGACAGAAAGGTTGCAAAAGGATTAAAAATAGAAGAATAAAAGAGCTAAATGGATGAGAGATTGGCCAAACATAATTTGGAGCAGATGGTGGAGGTGGAAAGTGTGTGCAAGGCATTCACAGAAGAAATCTGTGCAGCATGTAAGGTGGTGTGTGGGATGATGAGAAGACGAAGTGGGATGCAAGGAAAAGCATGGTGGAATGAAGAGGTGAGACAAGCTGCGGCGCAAGAGAAGAAAGTACAGCATATAGTGTGTGGATGGGAAGCAGAGGCATGGAGGAAACTGAGATAAGGAATAGACAGTTATACTTAGAGAAGAAGGGAGAGGTGAAAAGATTAGTAAGAGCAAGAAGACAGTTGACGAGGAGTTAGGAAGGAATTTGAGTGTAAACTGGAGAGAATGTAAGAATATATTCTGGATGGAGGTAAAGAGAGTTAGACAGGGTGGTAAAGTAGGTAGTATGGGAGTGAAAGATGAAAATGCCCGATTGCTAGTGGAGAATGGAGAAAAGTTCAGTAGATAGGGAGAAACTTTAGGGAATTGCTCGACATAAAGAATGAAAGTAATGCGAGTATAAGTGGATGGGGAATGGCTGGGAGAAGGAGGGAAATGAGAATGGAGGAAGAGATCAGTAGGATGGAAATACTGGAAGCAATGAAGAAAGACAAAATGGGGAAGGCCCCAGGAATCGATGAAGTGTGTGGTGAATTGCTATAGCATGGGGGAGAGACAGTAGTCGAATAGATATGGAAGATGTGAAGATTGGCCTGGTAGGAAGGTAGAATCCCGAAGGACTGGCGTTCAGGTATAATTATTCCTCTGTACAAAGGAAAAGGGGAAATAAAGGAGTGTGGTAATCACAGGAGCATTTGTCTTCTTAGTGCTGAAGGAAAAGAATGTAGTAGAATACTTATTAACAGAGTTATGGAAGTAAAAATGGAGTTAGCTAGAAAAGAACAAGGAGGTTTTAGGGAAGGAAGAGGTTGTGTAGATCAGATATTCATCCTAAGGTCATTAGTAGAAAAGTTTCAAGCGAAAGGAAAGAAGTTTTATGCATGTGATGGAGTGAATAGACAAGGAATAGGGAAAATACTAAGATTATTTGGGGTAAATGGGAAGCTGTAGAATGCCATGGAGAGTATGTATGAAGGCACTACGGCTGCAGAACGTGTGGATGGCGAACTGCCTAAATTTTTCCATTTTAATGTTGATTCAAACAGGGGTGTGTCATGTCTCCATGACTATTCGATCTGTATATGGATAGTGTTATAAAAAACAAAGTATGGCAATGGATGCTACAGCGACCCTAATGAGAGAGGGCAGAGTTTGGAAACTTCCTGTTGTGTTGTTTGCAGATGATACTGTACTGTTAAGTGAAGACGAAAGGGAACTGCAATGATTGGTGAATGAATTTGGGAGAGTGTGTAAGAAACGGAATCTAAAAGTGAATGTAGGGAAGAGTTAAGTTGAGGTCTTCGACAGAAATGAAGTCACTGAATGCACAGTGAGGTTGGTTGGTGAGGAAATGGAACATGAGAGAGAATTTGAGCACCTGAGTAATATGATGTGTAAGGATGGAAGTTTAGAGGATGAAGTGCTAGAAAGGAAAAAAAAAAATAGGAAAGAAAGGTTGCTCGTTCTTTCAAAGCAGCGATAAGAAACGGGGAACTGAGCATGGCGGTAAAAAAAGTTGTTCCATGGTAGTATTCAGATACCAGCTCTAACGTATTGAAGCTACTCTTTGTTGGAACGATACAAGTCAAGAGTATGAGCAGTGGAAACGAGTTTTTTGAGAGGAGCATCTGGAATTACGTGGAGTGACAGACTGACAAATGAGGAAGTGAAGGAGCGTTGTGGTATGGATATGGATGTGATTGAAAGTATTTGGAAAAATACATTGAGGTGGTTTTCCATGTGGAAAGGATGAAGAATGAGAGACTAACGAGGAGAGTATGTGAATGTGGAGGAGGAGGGGAGAGGGAAGGGGAGACCGAGGATGAAATGGAGGGAAGGAGTGGACAGGTATATGAGAAAGGGAGGGGGGGTGAGGGGGGGAGGGAAGCGAAATGGCAGAGGACAGGGCAAAGTAGAGGCGATTTGTTTGTGGCCTTCCCTTGCGGGATTAATCCGTCTGGTTATAAGAAGGTCGATAGACTTCCTTCGGAGTCCTTATGCACCCTTTGCTGTGAATCACCCCCCTCTCCCCCGCCCAGTTAGAACCATGGACTGTTGTAGATTATAACATATCAGATAAATTATACACCCAATGATTTGATATGCAGCGTTCACCGTAAAGTATGAATTTGGTTATGGAACACGTCAAAAAATTATATTAAACAGGAAAAGAGTATGTCACAAGGCAACTTGATGCAAGCAAGGCATAGGCAAAGACTCTCATGTAAGGTGGGAGAATTTTGGACACGTAAGTGGAGTCCTCCATGAATGCGGGAATAATGGCCGACACTAACTTGTGCGGGCAGAAGTTATGTCATTCTGGAGGGTTATGTCAGGGCCTAGTGCCCCACATGTCTTGCCCGGGCCACTGGCTCTACTTACTGGAGCCCCATGTCTTACCACCACTCACACCCATCAATAAAATCCTTATGTACGCACAACACAGCATACGATATATTCTTGGAAAAAGTGCTATCATCATCATCATCATCATGACTTTGCTTCCATCAAAAGATGGGGAACTGTTGGGTCTCCAAAACAAGAAAAAGAAAGCATGAAAGAGGGTGACACACATTTACACATCATTGAAGTTCTCAGGTTCTTGGCTCCAACTCATAGCTACATTTCAATTTGTTTATAACTTTAATGCAGCCTGCATGAAGCTGCAAAATAACGTCAATTCGATTAATATTAAATTGAAAGCGGTGTACGAAGTTCCCTATATACAATTCACCAAGTCATTTCGATGCAAGTCAGTTCATTAGCTTTCTCATTTTTTTTATACCCCGTTTTCTTGCACATTAATTAACCTTTTCCTTGTTCCATCGAACCCCCTCCCAGCTTCAGTATTTCCTGTTTTTTGTCATTTTCACCACCCTACATACTTCTTGTCTCATTACACCTATAGCATAAACACAATTGTGTTTCGTTCTGTGCGCTCGCGTGTGTGAAGTCGCAAGTCATCTTGTGATCGTCCAAGCTCGTTTGCCGGGTGGGTAGATGGTGGGTGGGTTGGTGGGTGGGTGAGTGGGCAGGGTGGATGGACAGGTTGACAGGTCGGCAGCGAACTCTGTAATTTTTTTGTTCTTTCTTTGAATTTATCTTCATCTTACTATGTGTCTGCAGTTCATGCGTAGTTCATGCAATAACTGTAATAAATGAAGTATCCGTCCATGGGCATAGAGCATTAATATAATACTATCCTTTTCTACTGTGACATATGGTGTTTTACTCAATAGAAAGATCGTAGTCACTCTTTTATCAATTGTCAGCCCTTTACCTCTTTCCACAAGAGGTTTAGTAGGGGGGGTAAAGGTCACAGGGCCCTTTGCATGAGGTTGAAAAACGGCGGTAGTTAGCAGGAGCAAACAGACGTACCTTCACTTTGAAAGCCAACAGTGAACTGATAATGGTGGCCTCCTGCTGCCTGGCTTGGGTGAGTGCAATACTACCAACTTTAGCCTTGTGAGACCTGCTAATATGTAGCAATGAAATGATTGGCAGGAAACCAAGACAATACATAATAAATTAGGTAGTTCCAGGTGAATGTAAATATCACTTAGGCTTCTCCCTTCCCTCTTTATATGTATATTTATTACGAAAATAGATTATACGACATATTTCAAAGGGAAATAAACAGCGAAAATTAGCGAACGAGTGCATGTGAGGTGTTGTCAGGTGATAATTAGCCAATTCCAGGTGTATGGGACTATCACTTACCTTATTTCTTTTTCGTATATATTATTTGGTATAAGAATAGGGCATAGGGCTTATTTCAATGGATGCAATCAGTGGAAAATTCCAGGGAAGATTTACTTAGCGTAGAATACAGTGTGGTGTCCTGCAATAATTAGGTAGTTCCAGGTAAATGTAAATATCACTTAGGCTTCTCCCTTCCATTCTTATATATATATATATATATATATATATATATATATATATATATATATATATATATATATATATATATATATATATATTTATTACGAAAATAGATTATACAGCATATTTCAAGGGGAAGTAAACAGCGAAAATTAGCGAACGAGTGCACGTGAGGTGTTGTCAGGTGATAATTAGCCAATTCTAGGTGTATGGCACTCTCACTTACCTTATTTCTTTCTTGTATATATTATTTGGTATAAGAATAGGGCATAGGGCTTATTTCAATGGATGAAATCAGTGAAAAATTCCAGGGAAGATTTACTTAGCATAGCACGGCCGGGCAGGCGAGAGAATAGGGTAATGGAGGGGAGGTAGGAAGGGGAGTCAAGAACGGGGAGAAATGGCTAAATTGTCAACAATGGATGGGAGTACAGATGAGATTAGGAGTGCTGACTAGTGTTGGTCATAGGCAGTACTGATAGATGATAAAAGCCACCACTTGAAAGCCCAGGTGAATTCAAAATAACACAGAATCACTAAAGTGACGCCCCATGATCCCTTGCTCCCAAGCGTCATGAAAGTGACGCCCTGTGGTTAAGGCGCCTGGTGGTTCAGTGGGTAATTACGGTGCTCCAATCAGATTGAGCCGGTGAAGTTTTATATCCAAGGGGCGATTGGGGTTTATTGTTCACATAATTCCACTCAGGGATGAGAGAGACTGGTCACTCTCATCTTAAATGTCAGGACCAACTTGCCTAGCCCCGGGCTCCTAAGCTTCTCACGGGGCAACGTAGGATTGGATGATGGATGGATGGATGGATTGTAACTTGAAAACATTTGCGCCATTACCTTAGACTTTAACTGTGCACTGACATTAAGTGGCAGAAACGATTCGGTAGTGAACAGCAATAAAATAACTACTGTTGGGAGAGGTTTGTCGTGTCTGGCACCACTTGTATTTCAGTAGCCACTATGGTCCACAAATACTCATGTTGTTCATTTTTCCCTATTTACTAACAGCCTTTCCTTCCACAACTCAGGATATAGAGAGGATGATGATAAAGTTCAATGGAGCTGCTGTGATCCCAAACTCTGCGAGTGTTGTTGTAGCAGAGAGAGAGAGAGAGAGAGAGAGAGAGAAAGAGTTGTAATATAGATGTCAGTAACTAATTTCTTATATTTATTAAAAGAGAAAAAAAAAAAACGTTCTCTCAAGAAGCACTGGCATTAGTATTTTATGGCAATTGCAATTTGAGGATTTTTACTGACAAGAGAGACAGGGGGAGGCCTCCTTGATGCAAGTGAGTGTGTATTTAAAATCTGTCATAAAAGTAAACAATGCTTTCATATTTTGCAGACGAACAAGCAGGAATTCATAAGGTATCAGCCAATGCCAATAGTTATTTCCACAGCTGAGATACACATCTAACACAATAATGCTATATATAGAATATTTGACTGCCTAAACATCGATATGTCTGACACCTCCATTGAGGACAATCATGTTCAAATATCAATAAAACTGGTATAACAATGCTATAGTTTTATAAGGGTACATCACTTTTTGATGGCGAAATATACATTATTATCATATATGTGTTCTTTCCATTGACCTTAATTTTATTTTTACTATCATAATTATACAAACCTTAAATTAAGGTCATAAAAATGAAAACGAAAAAAATTAATGTTCTCCATTCCAGCAGAGTTAGGCAGCAAAAATCATAATCTACACATGTTTTCTAGCCAATGATACATATGTACACATAGAAGCAGCACTAAGACAGAAAATACAAGCTAAGAACAGTGTTCCATTTGCATTAATATAGTGGAGGCAACAAGCGGGTGTTGCAACATGACTACCGTAAGTTACATGCTCGCTGTGGAGACAGCCTCTCCATGTTACAGAGCTCATTAGTTCACCCTACCTGTCTGCTTACCGAACCGTCTTCCTACACGTTTAAGCCTGCACACTTGACAGTCTCACCACTATGTCGCATTTCTTGTACTGCACTCATCTGTTTCCCTAGCCTCTTCATCCGTCTGTCTTTTTCCATCTTGATTCTGATTCACCCAGATTGCTCACCACTCTCCCCTGCCTTATTATGTCTCCATAGAGTAGTAGATATCTACTGTATTTGTCCATTTTTTTCTTCATTCTTGCCAACACTATCCAGTTTGGTGCTATTCCTTCATTCTTCACCAGTTTACCTGAAAAATGATAGAACTTTTCGAATAAATACCCCCACACAACGTTGTTTTATTTCTTAATTAACGTGTTTCTATGTTTTTACCGGGTCAAAGGTCAAAACCTACGTACACATCTTTTTAAAATTTTATGAACTCGTATGGTCATTAACCTTCATGGCAATTTGTATAGAATAATGTAAGTGTTCTACAGCTGCCTGGATATTCAGCAATCTCTTGGTAATGTTGGCATCTTTCTGCTTCCACACTCCATTGTGCGATTGATATGTAGATTGTTAAACACGTCAGTTTCTTTTTATCTCCCTCATTACGATTAAGTGTTTTATAATTCTTTCTTGCTGCTAAAACTGTTCCTCTTGAAAAAACAAACAAACAAGCAAATGAGGAGGCTATTTATGAATATGATGTGACTTTCTTGTGGCCGTTTGAGGTGCTTAGTACTACTTAGGAACATACTGAGAGATGGGGTACCTTTATGCGTTTTTCTTTGGCAGAAGCTGATGAACGTATTGGAAAATGGCTGAGATCAAAGAGAGGATTTGTCTCCCCAGGGACGTTGGCTGAAATTGATGAGACTCGTGCTACCAGACTTTTGTCTCGTTAGGTAAGCGTTTCGCTGAGACGGGACAAAGAGAGATGCGTCAGCGAAATCTCTGGTTGAATCCTAGACTAGATAAGAGGAAAAAACATAATGATTTCAGTTTCGCTGCAAAAGACATTTTTGATAATGCTGACTTATTAAAAAGAAAGCCAAAAATGCCGCCACACCAATCTTGGCTGATACAACACGCACGTATTCAGTATATATTGACGGAAGATATCAACACTGAGGTGGTGACATGTGAAGGCATGCGGCATCCTGGAGGAGTGTGGGGCCTCAGGGAACGGACTGTCATGCTTATACTCTAAGTCGTTTTTTGTAAATGAATTTGTGCTTCCACTAGACAATTTAATTCAGCACAAAAGAGCCGCGGATAGTAAATGGGTTGACAAAGTCTATATATAAATTTCATACTCGGAAAAGTCCACCTGAACATCAGCGGAGAACTTTGTGCAACATAATGTAACTCTTGTTTGTCTCTCAGCATCTACATCCGATTGTTACAGTCTTTCACTGCATTCATTTTCTGTCTTCCTTAACGACTTCCCTTCTTAAAAGTCCTCTTCGCGCCTTTCCCCTTAAGTCCTTCATTTTCCCACTTTCATATTTTATTTACGTCTCCGTTCTGTACGAAAATTCAAATACCTCCGGATAATTTTGTGATATATCCTTTTATCATACCACTTTATTTTCATTCGTCTCTCTCTCTCTCTCTCTCTCTCTCTCTCTCGAGTATATTGTTCTTTTTTTTTTCAACTGATTCTTCCCTTATATTCCATGCGCTATAGCTGTTTTCTTTTTTTTCATATTTCCTTATGTCCATCAGGCGACACATGCCCCTTACCACTTCTTTCAGCTTAATAACACGGTCATACGTTAACCGGAATAAAAGGGCAATGAAAGTGTTAATGACTGAGATGACTGGAATGATGTGTGGAGGAAAGCAATGGACACTCATATACAACAGAGACCCACTGAGAAACAACGAATACAATGCAATTACAAGTTTGTGTCTGGGTGACTGGAGATTGTATGGTGGAAAATTAGCATGGGTAAATAGTGGTAATAAATAATATGGATAACAGAAATCCCGTGAGGGTTGGAAGTGAAGCTATGTGGCATGGAAATGTTAACAATGCATTAAAGTCCGGACTGTGATGTTTTCAGTAACTGACTTAAATCGCTTAGTGTTTGACCGAATAATTAAAAGTAAAGGCATCAACAAAACTTTAATTTATTTCTTTGCTAAAATTTCTCCCACTTGATCTATGCCGTTTGTTGTTAACCTAAGTCACAGGAGCAGGCTACGTCCTCGTCCACGGAAAAAAAAAAAAAAAAAAAAAAAAGCTACCCAACCAACACGTAACGAGCAACTGGACAAACAGTTAAGTGAAAGTACAATATATTAACATGTATGGGAGTGGTGCAAGTTCCGGAGTGAGATACTGAGTGCAAAAGATTAGTAACCACTTGAATCACAGAATACACTCTAAGAGAGTTTGGCTATTTGGAGAGGTTGGAGAATGAAAGGCTGACTAGAAGAGTGTATAAGAAAGGGGTGGAAGGGAGGAGAGAAAAACGGAAGATGAGATGGAGAGATGGGATGGAGAGTAATACGAGAGAGGCTGGTGTTAGTTGGAGGCAGGGCAGCCAAATGGGAGAGTAGAGAAGTAGACTGTAGCACCAGTAGAGCAGGGCAGTACTCCCAAGGTGGATGGAGCTGATGACAGGGAGAGCTGGAGCTCCAGTTTCATCAGCCCTCGGGACTAGTTCCTGACTATCCCCCTTTGCTGAACCTTTTCAGTGTTTCCGTATCACAGAGAGTAGGCCAGCATGCTCTCCAATACAAGTTTCTCTAACTGTCAGCACCAGTCTACATGTACAGTACACACTACACTTCCTTTTCAAAATTAAAAAAGAAAAATGGCGCACACTAACCATGCCGCAGAGTCCCCAGGGGGGTGGACCATAAATGTCCCCACCATCCGCCCCTCTCCCGGTGACGACTCAACGAACTGCCTGGAACCACTGTCTGACTCACTCTTCATTTCTGTGGCATTCGCGGCCTTTCCTCGAACTTTTCCTCCTTTGAACACCACCTCTCCTTCTTTAGACCTCACCTTCTCTTCTTAACCGGGACTCAGCTGTCCCAGGCAATTGACAACAAACCCTTTTCTGTATCCTCCTACTTTATACTCATTTCAAAGCCAAAGGTGGCTGTTGTGTATATGTACACAACGACTTATCTTGCTCTCGTGTCCCTGAACTTGATTCTTCTGCATTCTCTACTCTCTGGCTTCGGCTTTCCTGTCATTCTCTCACTAAATGTATCTGTGCTGTTTACATATCTCCTGATTCTACTATCAAAAATTCTTCGACTATCTTACTTCTACGATGGAACACACTCTATCTGTAGTGCCACAAATTTGATATTCATGTATGTGTTTAGAAGTACTGTAATTTTTAAGTTAGATAGGGTGTAACCTGAATACTAGTCTATAAATTCCTATCCTAAGTAGTAATTCATATATTAATGTAGGGCTAACTTTATTTTTTATATGTATGTATCTCTGTATCTATGCAGTGGGTGATGTAATTGTGGATGTTGAGCTATGGGAATTCCCCGTCTGGTCGAGTACTGAATAACAGATGAGCGCAGCTTTTCTTGTCGTTATTGGGCGCCGAGTTTAAACCTTAAACAGAATAATAATGAATATACAATTCTTTCCGTAACCTAGTTGTGAAATGTTTACTAATGAAGCTGCTAGAACCCAAATATGTAAGATTAACAGTCCAAAAGGCCTAAATAATGTCATTTGTGAGGATTTAAAGGTCCTGTTTGTCTTGGCCGTCACTAGATGGCATAAGCTGCCCTAAAATTCAAAGTGAGATAGTGATAGAATCAGTATCTAAATTAAGTAAGGAATAAATCCCAAATTTTCCCCAATTCAATCAAAAGTCCTGGCGTCATGGGTACACTGCTAAATAAATTGTAAAGAGAATTGAAACCCACCATATTTAAAAAACACCACCTCATTTGACTTAGCAGTGGCGTCGCTAGCGAGCTCACTTGAGGCCCAGACGTCGTATATAATGGACGTTTGTTCAGGTGAGCCGTCCACATTTCTCCTTCCCCCCCCTCTTTTTCTTTGTTTAATCCTTACTTGTCATGGACTATATGAAGTAATATTGTTGGAAGTTTAACGTAGACTCGAGGCCCAGACGTCGTATATAATGGACGGTTGTTCAGTCCCCAGACTCCGGCGACGTCAGTGTGAGCATGAGGCCTTCCCATAGTACTGTCCAAAGACTTGAGCATACACACATTACACTATCCATGAATTATTATATATAAACCAAATGTAATTGTAATAGTACTATTGATCTATCAAGTGAAATTTATTTTGTAAATAAGAAATGGAAATTTGGAAGTGATGTAATCTGGTAACGGAAGAGCGAAATTCAAAACCATTAACCGTTTTCTTTCTTGTAACTAAGGTTAGGAAGTTAGGAGCGTGGAAGGGAACTTAGTGACTGTGAGCAATGACGTAATTTTGAAATGAACCTCGAGGCTAGACAGGCCCGAGTGATTATGTATTCTTGGTGATTGTACAATGTTTGAATAGTACCTCGAGGCTAAACAAGCCCGAGTGATTACGAATTCTTAGAGATTGTTTTTTTTTCTGAATTATTCCTCGAGGCTAAACAAGCCCGAGTGATTATGCATTTTTAGTGATTATATAGCAATGATGATTATGAACTGTAAATAGTATTGAACTGATATTGGATTCTAGAGAATTACCTGATGAGAGTATATTATATGGATGAAAATGAACACGACTAATCATTCTTATTGGTTCGATGCTATGCCAGCCCGAACAGATAACCCATGCTCGTATAAAGGTCCCTGACTTGAGGCTATTGTCGAGCCCAAGAATAACTGACAAAAAGAAAGTATGGTACAACAACTCCATACATCGCTTGTATGTATCAAATTGGTTTCGCCTGGTAATAATGTTGGAGGAATGATCATCCAAAACCCTGGTAACATGTACAATCTCCTCTCATACTAAAAAGGGTCATGTAACTAAAAATGTTTTGTGGAAATTAGCATAGAATTATTAAATTAGAGTAAAGTATATATCATTTTCTTGTCTTTCTTGGTGTACCTAATCAAGGAAATTATGTCCTCAAGCCTAATTCACTCCCTTCCAATTCAAGATTCCTTCGCTGAGGGAACGACGACCACCTGTGGTACTGACTAATTCTAAGCTCGGCCAAAAACTACAAACGCTACCACAATTCTATTTTTTTTCTTAAATATTTACCATCGACTATACTAAGTCGAGTACCACCTATATTATCCATGGATGAGTTGATCAGTGCCAACAACAGGTAAGAATATAAATATCGAGCATTACACTAGATGAACAATAACGGTGGGGATAGTAAATTCTTACCGTTACACTGGTGTCAACTGGTGGGGATAATAATTTCAGGTATTACACTGAATCCATGCCATTACATATCCATTTCTCCTTTCTCTGAAATCTCCATTCTAGGAGATTTTAGTGGTTACCACCACCTTTGGCTCTCCTCTTATTTCACTGATTCACCTGGTGAACAAGCCTACATCTTTTCTATCCTTAATGACCTAGAGCAGCTTGTACAGCACCCTACCAGTATCCTTGTCTGCCTTGGAAAGAGCTCCAACATACTTGACCTCCTCCTTGCAACTAATCCTTCTGCTTACACTGTCAATCCTTTTCCTCCCTTGGGTTCCTCCGATCACAACCTTGTTACTTTAACCTGTCCTATCGCTCCAGTAAGGCCTGTGGACCCTCCAAATAAACGTCGACTGTGGCACTGTGGAGCTGAGGATTGGGAAGCCCTCAGGCAGTACTTCTTTGATTTTCCCTGGAATGATTATTGCTTCCATGGCTGGGAGCCATCTAGGTGTACCTTGCACATTACAGAGGTTATTCTCTTCGGAATGGAAGCATACATTCCTTCCTCATATTCTTTGACTAATGCAAGAAACCCTTGTTTAATCACGCTTGTTCTAATGCTGTCTGCAACAAGGAGAGGGCCTGTAAAAGGTACCTTAGCCAACCCCACTACTGAATCACATTTTTTTTATGTTTATGCTCGGAGGTCCATTATTGCTGGTCTTCACGCACGTGGCACATCCTAGTAGTAAATGGCGCCTCGCTTGGGCACCAGTAAAAAAGCTGTTCAACTCTGGGTACGAAGTCACCAAGAAGAGGGAAATGTCCTGACCAGACCAAGACCTGGCTGCCCCAAGTGTCCTCTGGTTATGAAGATGAACTACTCATAGAGGCTGCAAGTGGTAATCCTTTAACAACCACGGTGCACCGAGAGGAGATGTGCTCACGGCCTGCCACCCCTCAAAAAATAGGCACCGTCTCCAGGAAGCTGGTTCACGGTGCAGCGTTCCCGCTTTGAAGGAAAAACTAATAAGAAGCATGCCGATCATTTGCCCAGGAAAATATTCACCATGTTTTGGACTTTTGGAGGAATGTAATTTTCTCCAATGAGAAGTAAAGTGATGGTCTTCGAGAGAAGTGAAGTCAGTGAATGTACAGTGAGATTGGATGGGGAGGAAATGGAAAATGTGAGTGAGTTTAAGCACTTGGGTAGTGTGATGATCAAGGATGGAAGTTTAGAGGATGAAGTGCTTGAAATGGTGCAGCAGGGAAGAAAGGTTACTAGTTCCTTGAAAGCAGTGATAAGAAACAGAGAAGTGAGCATGGAAGTGAAAAAGCTACTACATGGGAGTATTGTGATATCAACTCTAATGTATGGAAGTGAAACTTGGACCTTGTTGGAGGGACAGAAGTCAAGAGTGAGAGCAGTGGAAATGAGTTATTTGAAAGGAGCATGTGGAGTCACATGGAGAGAGAGAGACTGGCATATGAGGAGGTGAAGGAATGTTGTGGTGTGGATGTGAATGTGGTAGGAAGCGTTAGGAGAAACACATTAAGGTGGTTTGGCCATGTGGAGAGGATGGAGAGTGAAAGACTGACGAGGAGAGTGTATGTGATTGAGGTGGAGGGGGGTAGAGGGAGGAGGAGGAGGCCAAGGATGAGATGGAGGGATGGAGTGGAGAGGTATATGAGAGGGGGGGGGGTGAGCTGGGAGCAGGGCAGTGAAATGGCGGGGGACAGAGCGACATGGAGGCAATTTGTTTGTGGCCACCCCTTACGGGATTAAGGCGTCTGGCAATAAATACTGTAGACAGATAGACAGAGAAGTGTTCCACTTCTGTTTCTGCACTAGGGAGACAAAGCTGATACGTGGAGAACACTCATTATCAGACCAGTACTATCTATGGGTGGAAGAGGAATGGGAGGGTTACTGTGTCTCTTCACGACAGGATTTAGTTTGGTGACCCAGAACTTGTGTCCATTGATGGCTATCGGAACGGCAAAGAATACTTTAATATCTAAGAAAAATCTTTCCTCCCCGCCGTTTGGACTTGCGCTATTTCTGAGCTCAACCCCAACTGACTGGTTCACGATTGTTCGTTAGTCCACACGTTCAGGGTAGTGAGAGACTGGTTTACATGCCATCCTGAAATATGACTGATTGAGTAGTCTTCTAAGGGATGTAACTGTAATGCAATTGAAAAATTATAGGGTAAAATTGTCCAGGAATAAGATTTGTAGCGGAATAATCATCACTAGTAAGAAGAGGAAAAAGTGTGGAAAGGAATATATCGACGTCTTGACAGTCGTACTGTTCACACCTCTTTCCCAGCTCTCCAGCCCTTGCTTAGTGCCTTGTCTCTGTCTCCACACTAACTTGTTGTGGTGTTGTCTTAGAGGCTTGCTTCCTATTCATCACCACTGCTCGACACTGGAGCTGCAATTGGCCTTTGCCAGTGCTGCTTGAGCTGTGTGTGTTTTTACCACTGCCCAGCGTTTTCTCCCTGCTTTTCTAAGAGCCCTGCTCTTGCTCTAGGGAGTTTTTTCGCTTGTTTATCACGGCCTGCCGTTAGTGTCCCTCACCGTAATACGACGCCGAACCCTGAAGGGGTGCCGCAGGGCATTTCCATGAAGGGGGGCTTTTAGGGCCTGGTTATAGGAGGCGGTGAGGGCGGCATCTTCTGTTAGGGCTAGGGATAGGCAAGTCCCTCATGGGGCAGTGACAGGGCTTCCCTCAACGCCCTTTAGAGGCCGGGGAAACCTTCCCCCGACATTGTAGGGTTTTTCGTTGGCCGAGCTTTTTCCCTTTTTTTTTTGCTCCGTCTTATATTTAGTTTACTCTGACTTGTTGGGGCTGTCTGAGGAATTAATTTGCATTGCAAATTAGCTCTGTGGCTGCCCCAACTTAGTTTTTCTAAACTAAATATCACTACCGTTGTGTGCTTTATTTACTTCCCTTTGTTCCGTCTTATATTTAGTTTAACTTGTTAGGTCTGTCTGAGGAATTAATTTGCATTGCAAATTAGTTCTGTGGCTGCCCTAACTTAGTTTTTCTTAACTAAATATCACTACCGTTGTGTTCTTTATTTAATTTACTTTCCCTTGCGTGAGTCAGTCTAGTGTGCTGATTTATTTAACAAATTAGTTCACACTGATAGATTCGCTCAAGTTGAGATTAAATTAAATACCTTTATAATTAATTTGCTTCAATTCTGCTCATCTGTTTACTGTTGAGCTGACTTGTTTCCGTCAGCCTAACAGACGGACTGAGTGCACATAGAAGTAATTTTTTTTTTTTTTTCCCTCCAAGTGTCTGAATTGCTTTAACGCGTATCTGTGCTGCCTGGTGCCTATGTCATGAAGGTGGCATGCACCTCCAGGTCCCAGGGGCCTACCCGCCCCCGCCCCCGCCCTCGAGACCCCTCCCTCCCAAGTCAACTACCGGGGAGAAGCGAGAGCGTAAGCTCTCTACCAGTAGCTCCTCCTCGTCCTCCACCGGGGCCTCTCCCACTGCTCCCTCCGCTCCCAGGCCTAATGGGACTGCAGCTCGCCCACTGTATGCTGCTCCCACCACATCCTCTTCTGCGCGAACTGTTAAGGTCGCGCGAATCCACGAAGCCATGGAGGGGATTATGCCTGCCCCAGCTCCCACCTCTTCAGGTTCCCAGGCTTCCCCCCAAGTAACTTGCGGCTCCTCTGGCACCAACAAGCTGCCGCCCTGCTCTCTTTCTGCAAGAGCACTACTGCCGTCTGCCAAGGCCCAGCTGGGTGCTGGTGCGTGCGACCGAGCCACTGAGACGGCCACCACTGCTGCCAAGGCGACTGCCCCCCCAGTCACCCCACCTACCCCTGCTGCCACCACTGCTGCCAGTGTTCCTGACGAAGAGGGCTGGACCCTGGTGTCGCATAAGAAACCGCGAGTGACACCGGGAAACGAACAAATCCCAGCCCTACGATTGGCTGCTCCTCAGCAGCCCCCACCTGCACCACGCCCCTCAGCTCCTCAGAGGCCCCCATCTGCACCACGCCCCTCAGCTCCTCAGAGGCCCCCACCTGCACCACGTCCCTCAGTCTTGGTCCGGCCACCTCCACCACCCCCTTCCAACTTCCCGGCCTTTTGTGTCCCAATCCAACCGGGATTCACAACCAGCTACAGCGCAGTTCAAGCCCTCGAAAGGCACCTAAGGGGGCTAGCTGTCACGAACCGTTATGGCCGCGATGACACCTGCGTCCTTATCCGGGATTCACAACCAGCTACAACGCGGTTCAAGCCCTCGAAAGGCACCTAAGGGGGCTAGCCGTCACGAACCGTTATGGCCGCGATGACAAATGCATCCTTATCCCGTGGGACGAGGAAATTTATCTACAACTGAAGGCACTGGTGGAGGACGAGGCCCCTCTCCTGAAGAACATTGAACTGCAAAGGAGCAAGCAGCTCACTAAGGCCACTGTCATGGGCTAACCCAGGTGCATGCCAGTGGAGATTCTCCTGCAGCATCCCCTAGTAAAGGAGGCCAAGCACTGCCAAATCAGTGCACACAAGAAGAGACCCTGCAGGTCGCAGTCACCCTGAGGGGCCCGCTAGTACCGTCCCTCGGCCTGGGCAATTGGGGCGAATTTCACCTGCGCCCTTTCACGCCAGAGCCTCTCCGGTGTTACTACTGCCGGAGATATAGCCACCACAGGGCCAACTGCCATGGCCCCCCAGTCTGCGGCATTTGCAGTGGCAGCCACGACACGGAGCAATGTCTGGCAGAATTCAAAGCAAAACAGTCAGTGACCTCCCAATGCCCCAACTGTTCGGGATCACACCATGCCTGGCACCCCAGCTGCCCAGCCAGAATGAAGAGGGTCCTGCAAGGGCACAAGCAGCAAGTGACATGGGTACAGGAGCAGCAGGCCATCAGCCTGACTCCAGCCCCTCGAGGCATTTTCGTATGGGGGCAACAGCACCGCCCCACAGAGCAAGTCTCACCCGTCAACGTAGCAGAATTCCTCCTCTGCCAACCACGCTGAGCCCACCTCCCGAGCCCACCTCCATGCAACGAGACAGCAGTCCCTCCACCACCTGCTCTCATCTAGGGCGTCACCTCCATGGAGGTACACTGTCCAAACTCGCCACCGCAACACCCATCAGCCGTGGTCACTCCCAGCCCTCCCCTAGCCCCCAATCAGCAGGAGCCCGTCTTCACCCTCCAGGAGCTCTGCTCCATTGGGAAACTAATAGCAGAGGCCATAGTTGTGGGCGTCAACCAACGCCTAGGGATAATGTGCCCCACAACTCCACTCTCTGCCACGATTGACGTGATAATCGATCAAGCCATTACAAAGAAGCAGAGCAGCACATCTCAGCCTGTGCCCCCCTCAGAGACTACCAGACCCCTACCATGCAGGGCGGCTTGCCAGGCACAGAGGGCATGGCCTCAATCCACCGCTGCCTCATCCCAGGGGGTTCAGGAGCCTCGTCTCCCATCCCCTCCACCACAGGAAGTGCCAGCACCAGTGGCAGCCGACACAGTGGTCGAGGCCCCGGCCTCCCTGCCGGGCGACAGCCCCCCGCCTCCCATGACCTGCAAGCAGGCCACACAGACCTCCACTTAATACAGTGGAATTGTTTGGTGATCAGGCACAAGCTCCCCCTCCTGCAGGAGGCAGTCGACAGGGACAAGCCCCACATCTTTCTCCTGCAGGAGACCTTACTCCCCGACAATTCCTCCTATTGGCTTCCTGGATACACCTCCCATCTCCTCCCCTACGAATGTGGAGACACACGAGGATGTGCCATACTCGTGCAGGATCACGTCTCCCACACTGTCTGTGACCCCTGCCTTTTTGTGGACCAGGTGTTGAGGTGCAAGGTGTTGTGTTACACCTGGCATCTTCCACACTAACTGTGTACAATGTCTACAGAAGCCAGGGGGACACTCTCGATGTGGGAGAGTAGTTCTCCCACGCCGCCTCAGGTCCTGTCTTTATTGGGGGCAACTTTAATGCCCATCATGACATTCTTGCATCGCCCCTTCCATCCAATGAGGCAGGACGGCACATCTCACTCGTTCTCGAGGAGATGGAAGGTGTCTCCTTAATAAATAACATTCATGAACCCATCCACATTCGGGGAGGGCGCCTGGATCTGTCATTCACCTCCACCCCCCTTGCTGGCTCGGCGCAATGGTCGCTCCACCCGCGCCTAGCCAGCGATCACTTTGCAATACAGATCAGGCTGCCACTCACGCCCCTCCCTCCCCCCCACCTCCCCCACCGAGGTGGGACCTCAGCAAAGCCGACTGGGCCGCCTTTGCCAGAGCCCTAACCACCATTTTTGAGGCCTCTTCTCCCGCCCCAGACCTCGAGGGTAGAACAGATCAAGTTGCCAGTGCTTCTGCACAGGCCGCTTCCCTCACCATCTCGCTACAACGACGATCCACGAAGAGATACTGAGATGGATGGATCTACTGCAAGAGGGTCAGGGAACTGAACCACCGACTCAATGCAGCACGTAAGCAGTACCGGCGGCGCCGCACATCCCCACACCGCCGATACCTTGTTGCGGTAATGCAACACGTCGTGTCAGAAAAACGCCGCCTGAAAGAGGAGGCGTGAATCAGATGGTGCAGGACTTTGGACTCTCACTCCACTCTCAGGGAGATGTGGAGGAGAATCTGGTCTATCTCTGATCCACGTCCCCCCCGTCTACCCTCTCACCCTGACCCAGCTGCTGAAGCCAGCTGTCTCGCTCAACACTTCGTTGATCGCTCTGCTTCCCACAATCTCCCGCAGTCCGTTAGAGACAAGCAGGAGCAGTTGTCTATCTCTCGTCTTGCAGCAATTCAGGCTGCCTGTGAAAGGCCTGACCCCGCCGATGTACCCTTCACCAGTGGGGAACTGCATAAAGCACTGCAGCACAGAGGAGACACTGCTCCGGGGCTCGACAGGCTAACCTACTCTCTGTTATCACATGCCGGAGATTGTGGGAAAGATCGTCTCCTTGATCTGCTCAACCTCTCGTGGTCTGAGAGCCGCTTACCAAGTCGTGGAAGACAGCCATCATCCACTTGATCCCTAAGCCTCGCGACCCCTCCGCATCTCTCTTCTTATCTGTGTTGCTAAGACGGCGAAGAGGGTGGTGCGAGCTTGCCCTTCCTGGCGCCTGGGCCCGCTACACCCGAATATCTTTGCCTATCACCACGGTAGGAGTGCCACCCCCTGCCTGGCATCCCTCCTCGGGAAGCTCAGAGAGGGAAGGGGAATGGCTGTCTTCCTTGACCTTGAGAAGGCCTTTGAACTGGCTAACCCATTCGTCATCCTGGCTGCTCTAGCTGCGAGAGGAATAGGGGGTAAATTGCTAACCTGGGTGGGAGACTTCTTTTACAGGCCGTCAAGCGGGGGTCAGATTCCAGGGGCACCTCTCCTCATTCTACCAGCATAACAACGGCATGGCTCAGGGGAGCGTCAGAAGTCTGCTGCTTTTCAACGTCTTAGTTGAGGGACTCCTAACAGTTGATTACGGACAGGGAGTCGCCTACTTTGCTATGCAGATGACCTGGCCCTAGTATTCACGAGGAGGGATTGCTACACTCAAGCCCTCTCCGCTCTTCCCAAACTTCACGCAAAGTGCACCGAGCTGGGCTTAACCCTTTAAATGCGGAGCATTGCATTTGCGATGCTCAGCGAAAAGGACATAACGGCGGAGCATCGCGTTTGTGATTCTAGTAAATTTTGAATAACCGGGGGCAAGCAGGCTCGTATTGTCTATAAGTACCACCACCCTTTAGCTACAATTAGCATACTTTATCTTTGTACTACTGACCTCTGTTGTTGCCAAGTATCGCATTTTTCCCCCCTCCCCCCCCACCACGGCCCGGCCAGCCTGGCTGTG
Organism: Coenobita brevimanus; assembly: GCF_032717465.1. Lineage (NCBI taxonomy): Eukaryota > Metazoa > Arthropoda > Malacostraca > Decapoda > Coenobitidae > Coenobita > Coenobita brevimanus. The sequence goes on along the minus strand of NC_137008.1, from coordinate 4,095,112 downwards.
ATACATGGCAGCGCTCTGGCTGCTCAGAACTGTAAATCTGCACTCTCCTCTCACAAGCAGTTTATGCTAATAGGAAACGCTTGTTTCCCCAGTTGTAACACTAGCTTTTTTTCGCACGGTTTGCCCCTGTTTAGCGTCAGTTTACCGCAGGCCTTCAAAGTGACATTATGGCGAGTTCTAGCTCTTCCGAGTCAGTGCAAGCGGCCGACAGGAACAAGAATAAAGTGACGGGCGTAAGGCAGAATAAAAAGCGCGCCACGGTGATCTTTTGGGAAGTAATATGATTGAAAATAATGTAGTATACATGTTTTTAGCTGTGAAAATGGAAATGTTTGTCGAGTGACGGGAAGACCGCTGCCGCGCTGCATGCCGGACGTACGCTCTGTTGATTTTAGCCTTATTTTCAGTGCTTATTGTACAAATACGGATTCCAAACTACCTTTACGTTGTAGTATAAAGTTTACTGTGACAGAATGAGGCTGTGGTAGAGGGGAAACCGGGTTGCTGGAGGTGTGAAAGTGAAGATTTGGTTACCCAACTTTGCAAGTCTCCACAAGTCCTTGGGTAGTCCTTGAAGGCTCAACACATGTCTCTGGAGAAAGCTGAATGTAAGTACTATCTGCCATACCAAGTATAATGTTCTAGGGTTAATCTCTGATTTTTGGCTAATATTTTCCTTCAGGTACTCAGACCGCGATACAACCCCACCACTCGGGGGGCGGGGTCGACTGTTCACGGCCGCGTTTAAAGGGTTAAAGATCAACTTTGAAAAAAACAAATACCTGCCCTTTGGCTTACACCCCCCAGAATTCCCATTGTTGCTTGGTGGCCACCAGTTCTCTGTCGTCACTCTCCACCAATATCTGAGGGTCTGGGTCGACAGTGGCCTGATGTTTAACCCGTGCCGTCCCGGCGACGTGAATTAACGTCCGCACATGATGTGCACTCATGTCCCGGCAACGTGAATTAACGTGGCAACATTGCAAGGTCCCTAATTTGCACAATTTTCTATTTTCGCAAGTGATTTCGCAAGTGATTTTTGGCACGTATACACAGGACATCTTCCTCTATTCCTCTACAAGATGCCAAGCAGGGACAATGCCTTACACTGCATAACCTCTCCCCCCCCCCCTGCATGCCATTGTCTCGGCAATTCACCTGTTACCAGTGACCTGGCCAATAAAGACATTCAGGGCCAGAGTGATTCCCCAATCGATGACAATGTGGAGGACAAAGTTTACATAGCATTAGAGGAAGAAACAGTCAGAAATGATGATCAGGTAATGTGGGAAAAAAAGGTCATGAATGGTGATGAGTTAGTGAGTGAAACAATGCTTATAATGCCTATATTACTGTTTAAAAACCAATATACTCTTGTACTACATATAAATTCGTACCAAGTAAATAAATAAATACTGTTTATGAGTGGATAAAATAGTTACCCTCCCATAGAACTCGTTTTCTTTGGTGCCAGCCTGTTAGAAAACCCAGTCAGGTAAGGAGGTACTCGTAACTGAATCGAGTATTTTAAACCTCAAGTGAGTGATTTCTCTATGAATTTTCGATGTTTCTCACCAAAAGTGGATGTTTGAGCTAAAAAAAAAAAAAGGTCCAAAAAAGTTGGGACTGGGGCGTACCACTGCCCAGAAAACGTTGGGATGGGGCGGGTTAAGAAACAAGTCAGATACTTGTGGGAGCATGTTGCCACCAGCACTGGTGCCCTCAGGTATCTCTCACAATGCAGCCCAGGGGGATCCTTTAATGTCCTGAGAACTTTCTATGTACATGCGGTCCGTTTCCATGTGGACTACAGCACTATATGCCTGATTGGTCTTGCCCCCCCATCCACAATGTCGCTAGAGGTCCTACAAAATTACTTCCTGTGAGTCATGTTGGGAGCTCCCCAGTGGTCACGAATTGCAAACCTAAGAGCTGAGGGTGGTTTGCTGTCCTTGGAACATCGCATTGCTCTCTGAGCTGCAGTTACCACCCTGCAGCTAGTCCAGCGTCGGCCGCATCTACCAGTCTCAGCCCTACTCAGACTCCTTTTGAGCCGCCCACCTGACCCTCATCCAGAACGTGACTGGGCCCACTCCACTGCTGCCTTAGTGCACAGCCTTGGAGCCGCCCCTGACATCTGTAGGGAACCCGACTCCTCCTACCGGGGATACGCCGATCCACCGCCATGGGCTCCTCTTCCATATAAAATACACTGCCCCACCAAAGCTCGCCCACGTGCTTCCATTCCTGCCCTTCTTCGACAGGAGGGCCTCAGCAGGGTGGCTGCTCTCGACTCCCCTGACTCCTCCACATACTACACAGACGGATCTGTGTGTGCTGATGGCTCTGCCTGGTCTGCTTTTGTCTTAGGGCAATATGCTGAATCTTGGTGACTTTCCCCTGGGGCCTCTGCCTTCCAGGCAGAATTAGTTGCAATTCTCGGGGCATTATGCCACACACAGCTCCACCAGCAACAGCGAGTCATCATCCACACAGACTCCTTGTCATCCCTTCAGGGGTTGCACACCTTTTCCTGCAACGACAATGTCTCTCTCCTAACGGAGATTTACTCAGTCACCTCCCTCCTTACCAACAGAGACACCACCATCACCCTACACTGGATTCCAGGGCATGTCGGGATCCTTGGCAATGAGCGGGCGGATGCCGTGGCACGCTCAGCATGCTCTCTCCAGGGAATTACGTTCCCACTCTGCCCTAGCACATCTAACACCATTGCCACCATGTCTGGGACTATTGGAAGGCTGTCCCGGGAGAATCATCAACTGTATGTCGCGGAGGGCTCCCGATCTGCGCTGTGGTATGCCACAGCCACAACTTACCTACCGCTCCTGCCTCCACCTGGCCTGCCTAACTACCTGTTAGTGCGGCTCCGACGTTTACGGTTGGGATTCCCCTGTCACAGTCAGATTGCTGATGCCGCTCCAGAGCCGTGCCATCACTGCCTTGAGAGGGCTGAAGAGCCCCTTATCCACCATCTACTCGACTGCCCAGCCACTGCCCAGCTCAGATCTAACCCAGACGTGGGCATCGCTCGGTCCAATAATGTTTCCAGTGAAACAGCCGGCATCATTGCTCACACCCCTTTTAACACTCTACTATCTCTAGCAACCAATTACCCGTCCCCTAGGTAACTCAGCAAGCACACTGTTAGCGCTACCCTGACGGGTTCTTAGTTTGCCCATGCCCACCTAATGTGGGCAAATATCTAACAACAACAACAATCTGGAGCCCCCTGGCGGATTCTCTCCCACAACCTGCGTGTGACAGGTACAGAAGGAGGCTGGACAAATTTCCGATTCTTTTTTTTTTCACTGAACTGTGATTACCGGTAAGGTTTTTCTAAGTTTTTACGGATTACTTTATTACATATTGTCCAACATGTAGCATTAAAATTATTTTGAATGAAAAATTTAATCTCTGTTACCCAATGAATAAAAATCATACATTTCGGAAAAGAACATTACCAAAAAAGTGCTGGGAATATCAAGAAAACAAATCTCTATTCCTTGACCATTGTTACGGTATTCAATCAATCAATCAATCAATCATTTCCTGTGGCACCCCACGGGATGCATAGGGCCTCAATGAACTCTCTCCACCAATATTTGTCTCTTGTCATCTCCTTCAGGTCCCACCAACACTCCTCTCCTGCTTCTTTTTTCATTGTCCTCAACCAGGTTTCTCTCGGCCTACCTCTTCCTCTTCTTCCTCTAGCAGTCCACTCTGGCACATCCTGTATTAAACTACCTTCTTTTCTGTATATGTGCCCCAGCCACTTCCAGCGAGACAGTCTCACATATTCATTAACTGGTTCCACTCTCGTAAAATCCCTTACTCTTGCATTTGTAACTCTGTCTTGCCACTTTACCCCAAGAATCCTTCTCAGTATTTTATTCTCAACTCCTAATACTTTCTGATCTGTTGCAATTGTACTGTACCATGACTCATGTCCGTAAATTAAAATTGGTCTAACCATGGACTTGTAAATTTTCACTTTAGTATGTACCGAAAGCATATTATTATTCCAAAAGATTTCAACATTCCAACAGCTCGCCAAGCCTGTCTAATCCTCTCCTCAATTTCATTGTTTAATGATCCATTGGATGATACAATCGTTCCCAGATATTTAAAGTTTTCTACATTCTTCACCACATTATTCCCAGTTACACAATCGATTTGGTTCTCCACGTTCATATTAATAATTTCAGTCTTTCCACAATTTATTACCAATCCCACTTTTTCTCCTTCCTCCACCAGACAATCAAGCACCCTCTGCATCTCGTAAATACTTCCGCAAATCAGTACAATATCATCAGCATAGTCCAAATCCATCAGCTTCTTATTTTCTTTCCAGTTAATTCCTGCACCTGTTCTCCTTACAACCTTTTTCATAACATAATCCATAACCAAAACTAACAGCAATGGCGAAAGAACTCCTCCATGAATCACTCCTGACCTAACTTGAAATGGATCACTCAAAGAACCACCAACCATTACCTTAAAAAAAGTACCTTCATGCAGGCTTCTAATAGTATTTACAAACTTTTCTGGTATACCATAGAATATCATAATTTTCAATATAGCTCCACGTGAAACACTATCAAACGCCTTTTCAAAATCCACAAAACACATACTAAGTGGCATTTTCATCTCATTAGCTCGTTGCATTAGATGCCTTACAATAAAAATCTGATCATTACAACCTCGACCCTTTCTAAATCCCGCTTGTTCTTCTCTTAAAATTTTATCAATTACTGGCTCTATTCTGTTCAACTAGATTTTGGAAAAGACTTTTGCAACTACAGGTGTCAAAGTTATCCCCCTCCAATTGCCACACACACTTAAATCTCCCTTTTTTGGTATTTTTATAATTACTCTATTTTTCCACTCTTCTGGAATTCCACCATTATCCCAAGCCACATTAAAAAGTTTCAAAAGCGCATTCATCAACTCGTTATTTTTCACTTTAAGGATTTCAGGGAATATTCCATCCTCTCCTGGGGCCTTAAAATTCTTTAACTCCTTTATAGATTTTGCTACCTCTTCCAAAGTTATATCCCCTGTTTCTATCTGCAAATCTCTCTCGGCTGGCAAATGTCCTCTTCAGCTGGGATTAGTCTATTTAGAACAGATTCACAGTGCTCTTTTCACCTTCCTTTTATATCCAGATCTTCAGTCATCAAATTACCATTTCTATCTCGTACAGGTATTTCCTTCCTTCTCTTTTCAGTCCCAGTTAACTCATTTATGGCCTGATACGCTGTTCTTGTGCTCTGACCGTCATTTTTACTTAATTTAATTTCAGTCTCTGTCGCCTTTTCATCATATAACCTCCTCCTATCACGTCTAACGAGTCTTTTTACTTCAGAATGTAAACTCCAGTACTTTGCTCTAAATACTTCAACTACCTGGCCATCAACATGTTGTTCTTCACTTCTTAACTTAGCCTCTTTCCTTTTCTGAATTGCATTCCATGTTTCATCTGACATCCACTTTTTCCTTCTCGCTTTTCCCTTTTTCTTAATAGTAACCTTAGCACTCTCATGCAAAACCTCTTTTACCTCTCTCCACATTTAATTAATATCATTGTCTTCAGATTCCATCAAAGTCTGCAGGACTAGAAACCTGTTCCAACATTCCCACCGAAACTTTTCCCTCGTGCTCTCATCACTTCTCAGCTCATCCAAATTATAATTATTACCTCCTGTACAATTACCATTAACGTTTCTCTTAAGTTTTATTTTAATCTTTGACACAACGAGTTGATGATCTATCTATCTATCTATCTATTGCCAGACGCCTCAATCCCGTTTGGGGTGGCCTCAATCCCGTTTGGGGTGGCCACAAACAAATCGCCTCCAAGTCGCCCTGTCCCCCGCCATTTCACTGCCCTGCTCCCAACTCACATCCCCCTCTCTCATATACCTCTCCACCCCATCCCTCCATCTCATCCTCGGCCTCCCCCTCCCTCTTCCCCCCTCCACCTCACTCACATACACTCTCTTCGTCAGTCTTTCACCCTCCATCCTCTCCACATGGCCAAACCACCTCAGTGTGTTCCTCATAACGCTTCCTATCACATCCACATCCACACCACAACGCTCCTTTATATCCTCATTCGTCAGCCTGTCTCTCCACGTGACTCCACAGGCTCCTCTTAAATAACTCATTTCCACTGCTCTCACTCTTGACTTGTGTCCTTCCAACAATGTCCAAGCTTCACTTCCGTACGTTAGAGTTGTATCACAATGCTGTCATGTAGTAACTTTTTCATTTCCATGCTCACTTCCCTGTTTCTTATCACTGCTTTCAAGGAACCAGCAACCTTTCTTCCCTGCTGTACCCTTTCAAGCACTTCACCCTCCAAACCTCCATCCTTACTCATCACACTACCCAAATACTTAAACGTACTCACATTTTCCAATTCCTCACCATCCAACCTCGCTTTACATTCACTAACTTCACCTCTCTCAAAGACCATCACTTTACTCTTCCCTACATTCACCTTTAGATTCCGTTTCTTACACACTCTCTCAAACTCATCCACCAAGCCTTGCAGCTCCCCTTCGTCTTCATTCAACAACACAGTATCATCTGCAAACAACAGTACAGGGAGTTTCCAAACACTATCCTCTCTCACCAGGACCACTCCAACATCCACTACCTTACCTTGTACCTCTTTTATTACCCCATCCATGTACAGATTGAACAATCATGGAGACATGACACATCCCTGCTTCAAACCAACTTTCAAAGAGAAAAATTCACTTAGTTCACCATCCACACGCACTGCAGCCTTCGCACCATCGTACATACTCTTCACAGCATTCAACAACTTCCCATCTACTCCATATATTCTTAACACTTTCCACAATCCTTGTCTATCCACCCTGTCATGTGCTTTCTCCAAATCCATGAAAGCCGCATACAACTTCTTTCCCTTCTCTAGAAACTTTTCCACTAAAGATCCAAGAATGAATATCTGATCTACACAACCTCTTCCCTTCTTAAAGCCTCCCTGTTCTTCTCCAACTAATTTCTCTGTTCTTTCTCTAACTCTGTCAATAAGTATCCTACCATACACTTTTCCTATTATACTAAGAAGACAAATGCCCCTATGATTACCACACACTTCTTTTTCCCCTTTTCCTTTGTACAAGGGAATAATTATACCTGACTTCCAATCCTCCGGGACTCTACCTTCCTCCCAGGCCAATCTGCACATCTTCCACATCCATTCTACTACTATCTCTCCCCCATGCTTCAGCATTTCACCACACACTCCATCAATTCCTGGGGCTTTCCCCCTATTTAACTTTCTTCATTGCTTCCACAACTTCTATCCTACTGATTTCTTCCTGTCTTCTCACCTCCCTCCTTCTCCCAGCCATTCCCCAGCCACTTATACTCGCATTACTTCCATCCTCTACGTTCAACAATTCCTTAAAGTGTTCTCTCCATCTGCTCACTTTTTCTCCCTTCTCCACTAGTAATCTACCATTTTTATCTTTTACTCCCCTGCTAACTTCACTTCCACCCTGTCTTACTCTTTTCACTTCTCTCCAGAACATTTTCTTACAGTCCCTCCACTTTACACTCAAATTCCTTCCAAACTCCTCATCCACTCTCTTCTTACTCTCTCTTACTAATCTTTTCACCTCTCTCTTCCTTTCCACATATAACTCTCTTCCGCCTCTCAACTTCTTCCACGCCCCTATTTCTCATCCATTCATTGTATGCTTTCTTCTTTTGTGCCACAGCCTGTTTCACCTCTTCAGTCCACCACGCTGTTCCTTGCACCCCCCTCCGTCTTCTCTTCCTTCCACACACCACATCACATGCTGCACATATTTCTTCTGTAAATATCTTACACATACCTTCCACTACCTATATCTGCCCCCCTCCTTACGCAAACATCTTGCAAATAACTCCTATGCCTTCTGCTAATTGCAATGTGGTCAATCTGGTTACAATATTTACCACATGGTGAAATCCAAGTAGTCTTATGTATTTTTCTATGCTCAAAGATAGTTCCACCAATTATAAGGTCATTTGCCAAACAAAAGCTTCCAAATCGCACCCAATTTTCGTTCCTTATACCAACACCCTCCTTACCCGTACAGGCTTCAAAGCCATCCCTACTACTGCCAACAATCACATTAAAATCACCAGTGCAAACTAACACATCATGTCTTGCCACTCTATTCACTATATCCTGCAGCTTCTCATAAAAGTCACGGTATTAACTTAAATATATACAGAATCTTTACAGTAATTACCAGATTTTGGCCATTTCCACAATGGCTCAAGACTTCCATATGAAACCTAAATGAACTATGGACTCAACCAACAGTGCAATTACCTTAGAGTGAGATAATAAAATTCTACCACAGTGATATCACAAAGACCTTGGATGAGATAAAGTTAATAAGAGTCGATAACGCTGTCAGCTGTCGCATGCTATATAGAAAGAAATTGTTTCGTCACTTCATCTAGTGTGTGTGTGTGTGTGTGTGTGTGTGTGTGTGTGTGTGTGTGTGTGTGTGTGTGTGTGTGTGTGTGTGTGTGTGTGTTACATGCCCTGCTACTTAGTTATGTGGGGTTTGCGTCGGCAACATTTTTTAATTACAAATAATGATATGATGCTCTTCAATGAAGCCTGGCGCATGATAAGAAACACAAAGACATATTTAAAAAGGAAAAAAAAAATCCATAAACAGGATGCAGCAGAAACACCTGATAGTTTTTAAATTTTTCATTAAACCAGTGTGTTATTTATACAATAATATTATAGCCCCAGAAAGACTCGGAAATGTTTAGAGTTTAAGTTGATGTGTTAGTTTTGATAATAATGTCCACAAGATGGCCACCTTCATTTTCCAGACTCTTGCGTTCTTCCTGGTAACCACAGAACCAAATAATGGGGATGATGTGGAGCCCACTGTGGTGCCTATTAACTGGATGGAAAGACGCAAATGTGGCATCCATCCGGGAACCAAACATCCACATTAATCCCCGCACCTCGCTGTGATGAGGTGCTGTCTGCCACAAGGGTACATCAGCTCACTGCATGGGATGAACCTTCAGGGGCACAGCCTGCGGTTGATAGGTCTGCTCAGTCAGACAGACTGGAGTTACTGAACAACAAAAAGTATGGTGATCAGCAATGTAGTGTAAAAGTTGTGTTAAAATTTTAGACCTGGTAATTCACTCAGTATATTATTAAATCTGATTTGCAGATTAACTGTAGTTCATTATTAGTAAGATGTTATCATTTTAAAATATTTTCTCTAATACTGTACCAATATGCTGCTTTGTACACTTAGTACAGCTTTGGGGTCTTGATACATGGGGAAGGCGGTGGCTGAATCAGTAGAGAGGCGGCATCTAGTCCTAATGGACCCAAGATCGAACACCGGCTTGGGCAGGGAACAGTTTAAGGATCTGAATGTCATAAAAGCAGACTTTATCGATCTACAAGAAGACCTGCCGACATGTCAAAATATACCGACTTAGGTAATATAAACATACCAAGTCGCCGCACCAACCATCACGCGAATCTCAGTCTTGCTCCAGCCACCACCTGTGGTATGTTAGGTGTGACTAAGTGTACAGTATGTTAAGTGTGGCTATAATTAGAAAATTGTCCACAAGTCTTGTGGCACATTGGAACTGCTGATCGGGAGGCCCTCAGGCAGTACTTCTTTGATTTTCCCTGGAATGATTATTGTTTCCATGGCCGGGATCCATCTGAGTGTGCCATGGGCATTGTGGAGGTTATTCTCTTGGTCGTGGAAGCATACATTCCTTTCTCATATTCTTTGACTAATGCAAGAAAGCCTTGGTTTAATCGCGCTTGTTCTAATGCTGTCCACAGCAAGGAGAGGGACTATAAAAGGTTCCAGAGACTACCCACTCCTGAATCACATCTTTTTTATATTTCTGCCCGGAATCGTGTTAAGTCTGTTCTTCGCTCTGCTAAAAATAATTCCATCCATTCTAAATGCTCTCAGCTCTCCAACTCGAATTCTTCCTGCTCCTTCTGGTACCTTGCCAAAAAACTTTCTAACAACTTACTTCATCATCCTCATCATCCTTCCCTCCTCTTTCCTACTTTGATGGCTCCGTAGCTATTTCTCCTACTGATAAAGCAGATCTCCTCACTCAGACTTTCTCCTCCAATTCCACATTAGACGATTCAGGTATTGTTCCTCCATCATTTCCCTCTCTGACTTCCTCGTGGCTGACAGAATTTCTTCAACTGATGTATTTTCTGCCATCACTGGCCTCAGTGCTGACAAGGCATATGGGCCTGATGGGGTCACGCCTGCTGTCCTTAAGAGCTGTGCTTCTGTGCTTTCACCCTTCCTAAAAAAAACTCTTTCGCCTTCGCCTATCAACTTATACCATTCCTTCTTGCTGGAAGTTTGCTCTCATTCAGCCAGTCCTAAAGAAGGGTGACCACTCCCAACCCTCTAACTATCGTCCAATTGCTTTAACATCCTGTGTCTCAAAATTTTCGAGTCTATTCTCAACAGCAAAATTTTAAAGCATCTTTCCTATCTTTACCTTCTCTCTGATCGCCAGTATGGGTTTCGTCAAGGACGCTTCACTGGTGATCTTCTCACCCAATATCCATAGAATACTCTCTTTGAGAGTTGGTTTGAAACAGGGATGTGTCATGTCTCCATGGTTGTTCAATCTGTACATGGATGGGGTAATAAAAGAGGTACAAGGTAGGGTAGTGGATGTTGGAGTGGCCCTGGTGAGAGAGGATAGTGTTTGGAAACTCCCTGTACTGTTGTTTGCAGATGATACTGTGTTGTTGAGTGAAGACGAAGGGGAGCTGCAAGGTTTGGTGGATGAGTTTGAGAGAGTGTGTAAGAAACGGAACCTAAAGATGAATGTAGGGAAGAGTAAAGTAATGGTCTTTGAGAGAGGTGAAGTTAGTGAATGTACAGTGAGGTTGAATGGTGAGGAATTGGAAAATGTCAGTACGTTTAAGTATTTGGGTAGTGTGATGAGTAAGGATGGAGGTTTGGAGGGTGAAGTGCTTGAAAGGGTACAGCAGGGAAGAAAGGTTGCTGGTTCCTTGAAAGCAGTGATAAGAAACAGGGAAGTGAGCATGGAAGTGAAAAAGTTACTACATGACAGTATTGTGATACCAACTCTAACGTACGGAAGTGAAGCTTGGACATTGTTGGAAAGACACAAGTCAAGAGTGAGAGCAGTGGAAATGAGTTATTTAAGAGGAGCCTGTGGAGTCACGTGGAGAGACAGGCTGACGAATGAGGATATAAAGGAGCGTTGTGGTGTGGATGTGGATGTGATAGGAAGCGTTATGAGGAACACACTGAGGTGGTTTGGCCATGTGGAGAGGATGGAGGGTGAAAGACTGACGAAGAGAGTGTATGTGAGTGAGGTGGAGGGGGGAAGAGGGAGGGGGAGGCCGAGGATGAGATGGAGGGATGGGGTGGAGAGGTATATGAGAGAGGGGGGTGTGAGTTGGGAGCAGGGCAGTGAAATGGCGGGGGACAGGGCGACTTGGAGGCAATTTGTTTGTGGCCACCCCAAACGGGATTGAGGCGTCTGGCAATAGATAGATAGATAGACAATGCCTACCCATGAGCCGGACGGGAGCGAAAGAAAACGCGCCAGCTCCTGGATGATGACGTCACACTTCCTCTCTCGTCTCCCGTGTCCCAGCTCATACCTTACATTGTTATACAGTAAAATTTTTCGTTTTTTTTTCCTATCATATCTTAACATGTGGTTGTATATTATGTCACAAAAGAGGCAAATAACATACTAATCTCTAGCCAAACTCTTTATGGTTTTAGTCATCCCCTGCTCATATCATTATAAGCTTTGAAACAGTGTTTACGCATATGGACTAAATAATTTATGTCATACTTAAAAGTTCATTGAACATGAATCTCTCTCTCTCTCTCTCTCTCTCTCTCTCTCTCTCTCTCTCTCTCTCTCTCTCTCTCTCTTTCTCTCTCTCTCTCTCTCACACACACACACACACACACACACACAAGCAATCAGTCAGTCAGTATATACAGTATATACATCTATTTATTATCTTATGAGTTTACTCTTTTTTTTTTTTACAATTTTTCTGGCTGAAATGATTCTTTTATTCAGTACTCCCATTCTAAAAAAAACATACGACAGCGAACAAAATAAGTAATTACTTTATTAGGCAAAGAAGCAAATTCAGTGGCTTTTCCAGGTTGCAGGGCTTTAGGTGCATGATAAATAAATAACTTTTCCATTGTTTTAAAATTTTCTAGGAATTCAAAGCTAGGTTTCATCAATTTTTCATATCCCCTGCTAATTCCACCAATCCAGTTGCGTTGTTTGTTTGACGCCTTTGAGCAGAGGTAGCCATATTGAAGAAATTTATGAGTTAAGAATCCACCAAAATACGCTGGGCCCTCTTGCTCAATAATTTCTTTTAACCCTTTAACTTCTAAATCCAGGTTGTCTGAAATGTTTCCCTTGTCCATACCCTCTGGCTCTGGTTTATCGTTTTCATCTGACAAGCAGAACATCATTCCAGACAGGGTCAGTTCACGCTGGAGATTCTCGTCGCCACCCGCAGACAATGGAGCATGTTCATCACTGAAGCTAGAAAATTATCTTACTGACATGTTCAAACCATTTTATTTTTTCCACGTTGTATTTTGACCTCACAAGTGAACTATTTTTTCCGAGATGTGACCTAACCCGATGTTTAACAGCAACAGGAGATGGATGCCTAGCGTATTTTGGTAGATTCCTAGCTCATAATTTTCCGAGTATGAATACATCGGTTCATAGGCATAAAAAAAGGAAGACACATGAATTGGTGCAATTAGCAGGGGAAATGAAAAATTGATGAAACTTAGCTTTGAATTCCTAGAAAAAAGAGAATGGAAGAGTTATTTGTCATCCTGGAGCTAAAAGCCCTGGAACCTGGAAAAGCCACTGTCCAGAATCTAGCCAGTCAAACTGCTGAACTTATTTCTCTGTCTAATGAAGAAAATACTTATTTTATTCGCTGTCGTATGCTTTTTAGAATATGAGTACTAAATAAAAAATTATTTCATCCAGAAAAACTGTACACAAAATGAGTAAACTGATAACTGGTGAAAAGATGTATAAAATTCTGACTGATTGATTGCTTGAGAGAGAGAGAGAGAGAGAGAGAGAGAGAGAGAGAGAGAGAGAGAGAGAGAGAGAGAGAGAGAGAGAGAGAGAGATTCATATTCAATGAACTTTAATTATGACATAATTTTCTAGTCAATATGCTTTAATACTGTTTCCAAGCTTACGATATGAGCATGCTATGAATAAAACCAATAAATTGTTTGGCTAGAGATTCGTATATTATTTATTTGCATCATTTCTGACATGATGGGCAAGTACATGTTATGATATGGTAGGAAAGAATAAGACATTTTAATGTGTAACAATGTTAGGTATGAGCTGGAACGCGGGAAACGAGAGAAGAGAGTGTGACGTCATCACCCAGGAGCTGGCACATTATCTTTTGCTTCCGGCCGGCCCGTGAGTAGACACTGTATTCTATGGATATTGTTCTCACCTACCTTTCAGACTCCTTGTCATCCTCCTTTCGGGACTTTGGCGAAAGCTTTGCCATTGCACTTGACATCTCAGGGGCTTTCGGTCAAGTCTGGCATAAATTTTTAATATCCAAAATGCCCTCATAGGGTTTCTATCCTTCAATCTGTGCCTTCATCTATAGTTTCCATTCTGGTCGTTGCTGTTGTAGACGGACATCATTCCTCTCATAGATCTATCAGTATTGGTGTTCCTCAGGGCTCTGTCCCATCATCAACTGTCTTCCTTTTATTCATCAATGACCTTCTAAGTTGTATATCTAATCTTATCCACTCATACGCTGATGATTCCACCCATCACCTTTCCATTTAGTTCCCGCAACGTCATTCTGAGCAGTCACTTCAGCAAACAAGGGATGAGGCTATGGCACACTTTATGTCTGATTGGCTCGTATCTCTGACTGGGGTAACAATATTCTTGTTGTTTTTAAAGCACCAAAGACTCAGTTCTTACACCCAACAAAATCTTCCATAGGAGTACCCACCAGTATTTAATAATATCCAGCTCAATCCTACATCATCCTTAGAGAATCTTCAGGTTTCATTCTCTCAGGATTTATCTTGGAAAGATCATATTGCATCTCTTGCAAAATCTGCTTCCAAGAGATTAGGTGTGATAAGCCAGCTCCGTACCTTCTTTACCCCTGCACAGCTGTTGACTTTATACACGGGTTTTATTCGCCCCTGTGTAGAGTACAATTCTCATGTGTGGGGAGATTCCCCACATACAGCTCTTCTCAGTTAGGTGGAGTCAAAGGATTTTCGTCTCATTAACTCTCCTTCTCTTACTGGCTCCCTTCAACCTCTGTCTTTTCGCTGCACTGTTGCATCTTTATCTCTTTTCTGTCGCAACTTCAGTGGTCACTGCTTCTCTGAACTGTCTGCTTGCATCCCTCCACCTCTACGACGAATGCGTAGCACCCGTCTAGCAACAAACTTTCGTCCCCTTTCTGTCGAACTATCTAATGCAAGTGTTAACCATTACTTCCAGTCCTTCATTTCTGCAACAGGTAACCCTGGAACTGTCTCCCTCTGCCTGTATTTCCTACTTCCAATGATCTCCAGTCTTTCAAACGCAGTGTGTCCAGGCATCTCGAAATTAATGGATCTTGAATTTGGCTCTTTTTGTATTGTTTTTGGTTTTTTCTTGGAAAGAGTGGTTTACGGGCTCCTAGCATTTGGTTCCTTCTTCCTTGCATTAAAAAAAAAAAAAAAAAAAAAAACGGATCACCTATTGCTGGGCTCCTTTAGCTGGACACGGATCACGTTCTCATATTTACGGACCGATTGCAGGAGGCCAGGAGGATTTGGGGTTCACACAGAACTATTTTCACGCCATTTCCTTACCCACTATAACACAGTGTTCCGAGAAAGTGAGATTCGTTTGTTAAAATGTCTCAGAAACGATCGCTGGGTAGCTGTAACTGAGTTTGTTTTGATGAACGTTTCTACTACAACAACACGCTCCTGTACAGACCAACGATCCATGCTGACTAAGCTCCAAGTAGTGAATTGTGAGATCTTCAACACACCACCAGCGAACCAAACCTGTAACGAAAGCAACATTTTAAAAATCGTCAGGTGTTTCTATCCTACCCTGTATTTGCCGTCATCAGTGTCTGTGATAATTGTCTGCATTCAATACACGAGAGAGAGAGAGAGAGAGAGAGAGAGACAGAGAGACAGAGAGAGAGACAGAGACAGAGACAGAGAGACAGAGAGAGAGAAGGCGAACACTACAACCAGAATCGTGTAAGGCACGACAATGTGGATTGCACTGATGGTGAATGTTGTCCTCTGTTTGAGCCTGTAATTAAACATTGATTTATTTTTGAATACCTACCAAATCTCGGCCGCTGACAGCGCATTCAGTAATAGTTCAACAATTATTTACAGGGCATGAGAAAATTTCATAAGAATATTTGTGGCTAAACACTGAGTGGCAGCTGGAAATTGAAGGTGGGGGAGTTGGGGTTGAAGGCGGGGTAGGCCTGGTACTGATTCCCCCCCTCCGCTCTTCTCTCTGTCCAGGGTAAATGGTGGAAAGAGGGAGTAATGCATGAGTAGAAATTAGTACACACCTGTGTGTGTGTGTGTGTGTGTGTGTGTGTGTGTGTGTGTGTGTGTGTGTAGGGTTTGACGAAATCGGATGAGAACGTGGCATGAGGAATGACACATAACGCGGGAAACATCGTGATGGGACGAAATGAGTAAAGCAATGAATCAGGAATTTTGGAATTTTAAACAAAATACTGTGTAGCTGCTGGAGACGAATGTGACGGACACGATTGCAAATTGGATCTGTAGTGACAGAAAAAAGAAAAAGAAAGAATGGGCAGGGACAGGGAAGAAAACGTCTGAGAGAAACGGGCGGGAAAGATGAAATGAATGGATGATCATTTCGCTTTCACATCGACTTGGAAAAAAAAATCTGGTTGAGTTGTAGTGAATGTGCCAAATGTTTTGCTGCAGTTAGAGTGGATGGGTCAGACGTTGAGATATTGGCCAATGTTTCATGTGGGGTGCAGTTGGCCTTCACGCCTCACCGTATCATACCTCACATTGCAACACATTGCGCCGCAATAGTTTACACTACAATACCTCACACAGCTATATCACACACCGCAACACTTTGCATTGCCACACATCGTACTACAACACAACACAGTACCATATATCACACTGCAACACCTCACACTGCATTACCTCACTTTCCATCAAATTACACAAATTGCAGTACAACACCTCACACTGCCATACATCATACTGCCACGCATCACACTTCCATATCTATTACTGCATCACTTCACTGGAGCTCGTTTGCAACACACTGCCATACCTCACGCCACACCTCATGCCGCAACAGCTACCACTGGTACCCCTCAAGCTGCCACACGTCACACTGCCAACCCTTACACTGCCAAACCTTATATTGCCAGTATGCACTCTATCACATCTCACATTGCAATACATCACACAGCAAGAAATCACCATACCTTACAGTGGCACACCTAAGCCTGCAGTATCTCACACTGATACCCATCACATTGCCACATCACACTGCAATACCTCACATTGCAAGGCTTCACTAAACAACGGCAGTCAGTGCCACACTAGACCATCACCTCTCACACTGCAACACTTCACACTTGCCACACTTAACGCCGACAAACCTAGCACTACGACAGCTCAAACTGCCAAATCTCGTAATATACTACCTAGCACTGCCATATATCATACTACCATCCCTCACCCTGCCACACTTTAACCTGGAACACCTCACAGTGCTACCTCATACTGCCACACCTCACACTGTAACACATCATATTGCTATACATCACACAACAACACCTCACACTGTCACAACTCACACTGCCACACTTCACACTACAACATTTATATTGCCTGACTTCACACTGGCACTCGACAAGCTACAGTACCTCACACTGGCCCACTTCACAATGCCATATGACAAAATGCAACAAGTTACACTGCCTCACCTTACACTAAGTCATTCTAAGCACAAAACAGTGATCGGGAGGTACTGAATCTATATCAGATCCACACAAGAATCAGTTGAGATGAATCTGTTGCACTAGCACCTCTTGTTTATGTGTCATCACCAGAGAAAGTGATATTAGTTTAATGGCGTTAGCTAAATATTAAACGAATCAGTTTTTTTTTTTTACTTAAAATGAACGCTCTTTACGATATGTATGCAGATTATGTTAACGAAATAATAGTCAGTAGTGTTATACCCTACCATAGTTTAATATTGAAGTGAAAGCTTCTTTATTAACAAACTAGGGGAAAAGTGAAATAGAAAAACGTGGTTCACTAATGGTAAATGTTGCGGAAGTAGTGTTACAGTCGGGATTGTAAAGCTTGATGAAGCTACCGTCGCAGGCTAATAGAAAATGAATGTGTGTGTGTGTGTGTGTGTGTGTGTGTGTGTGTGTGTGTGTGTGTGTGTGTGTGTGTGTGTGTGTGTGTTTATTTTTTAATGGTAAAGGACAAATAGAGCATAGTAATAATGTTTTTTGTTCGGTTCCTCAGCTTTGTCTGTCCTTTACAACACTTTCATTACAAACTTTTCCAAGAATACTTTGTGGCGGTTAATATCAGTATTAGTGATTATAATCTGTGGAAAACAAAACTACAAGAATGAACTTGGCAGTTTTTGTGTGTCGTGAATTACACTACCTGTAATCCCGACTCATTATCTCCAGTTCATCGTTTCTGACATATATTCTGTCCCGTGGACCTCTCTATTTCTGTCCTCCCTTCCTCACGTATCATTCACCTCTTCAAATTTTGTATATTTCATATTGTCTTTTCCTTTATTCATGGTCATTGCCACCTCCTTCTCAAGTTCCTTCCATATCCACCTGAGAAAAACTTTTAAAGCAAATGAACGACCCAAGTGAATTTAAAACAATGAACGTGGATGCAAACATATACCAGGACGCTGGTGAGCCCATCAGCGTTAGGCAACACTTATGCCAATATTGAGGCCGGCCGCTGCCGCTCAGGAATAATGCGGACTAAGTACTGAAAAAATATTGGCGTCCTGGATGATGAAGAGCGCACGATATTGGCTTCACACTCTCTAAGAAGATACAACTAAATCTATTACTCTCTCTCTCTCTCTTTCTCTCTCTCTCTCTCTCTCTCTCTCTCTCTCTCTCTCTCTCTCTCTCTCTCTCTCTCTCTCTCTCTCTCTCTCTCTCTCTCCTCGTACTATTAAGGATTTTCCGTTCCTTATTTTGTTTATTTTATCCGTCCTCAGTCTCCCACCCCCCTTCCACTTCCTCCACCTCTTACCCTGCCTTACGACCTCCTCTGGCGGCTTTTTTCCCATTTACTTTCCCTTCCGCATCGCTTACTCCCTTATGTTTTTCTCTTTAGCACTTTGGGTTCTTTTTAAACTCTTGGTTCACAAAATCTTGTATGCTCCTACTTTTTCTCCCTCATGCTATTATTTTGTGCTTAGGAAATACACTTACTGGTTTATTATCATCCCTCCGAAGCATGATGGTATAATTTTCTATAACGCACCCTATATCGTACTGCGTAATCTGGCTGTATATATATATATATATATATATATATATATATATATAGTATGTGTGTGTGTAATTCACCGGGTCGGTCAGGATCACCTGATGGTCGTGATCGTCAGCTTTTTTTACCCTCTCAGAAGGGAGCTGAGAGCTCATATAGTCCGATCTAAGAGCAAGGCTGTGACCTTCACACACGCACACACCCGTCCCCTTGCTCAAGGGGGACAGTAACCACCCACTTCGTCAGTGAAACTTTTCGCACCGTGAGCGAGGCGCGAACTCCCGTCTACCACATGGCAAGCGAGAACGTTACCACTGCACCAGCGAGCGGTGTGTGTGTGTGTGTGTGTGTGTGTGTGTGTGTGTGTGTGTGTTCTTTAACTCCTCCTAGGCTACTTGGTGGATCTGAATGAAATATCCCACGCGAGTTCGTCCGGTTCCTGTAAAAGTCTTCCACTATTTACAATTTTCCAACCATGGCTTGAAAGGGATCAGCCCCTCTAGCCAAATAAACAATTCTCAGAAATAATGAAGAAAGGCAGATGCGGCTTTGACATTGTAGTATATGTTGTACAATGGACTCTTATCCATAATGCGACATTTAGGGAGCATGTCATCCCTCCCGACAATGATTCTTGGAGGGTCAGCCCCCGCCCAAAAGTTTAAGAAATCAGAAATAAGGGAAAGTGAGCGGATAGATTTCAATGAAATTTCTCAGGTCATTTCGGATTGCTACTTGATAATGTCCTCCATTTTATAAAATTTTTTACCATAACTAGTATTGTAGGGGAGTAAGCCTTCCTTGAAAACTTGTAATGGATACAAAATAGAAGAATAAGGGCAGATGTAACTTTGATATCTTAGTGCACTACATCCGTAATGCGATGTTTGCGAAGCGTAACGCCCAAAATGGTTCTTGGGGGGACAGCCCTCCCCCTCCCTCCTAAAAAAAATAGAAATGGGAAAAGTGTTTCAATGAAATTACTCAGTTGAGTTCGTTTGGTTACTAGGAAGGATTCACTGAATACATTATTCCAACCCTGACTTTTAAAGGGGTCAGCCCCTTGAAACTCATTGAAACAGTGACAGGTGGGCAGATATGGCTTTGATATCGTGGTACATGTTGTACAATGGACTCTCATCCATAAAGCGATATTTGGAGAGTGTGAACACTTCATGAGCCTTGGAGGGATCAGTCCTCTTCCAACAAGAAAAGCGATCACAAATAAGGGAAAACGACCCCCTGGATTTCAACGAAATCAACACCCATATTGTAGGGTTTGGCACGTACTTTCCATGTTTTCTCTGAATGTACAAGAAGCTACACATCAATATCCGGGGAGCAAGAGTCACCTCCATGTTTACTGGGGGGCCCAGCACTCTACCAAAAAAAAAAAAAATCAGGAGAATTATTTAAATACTAGTAAAGTTTCTCAGGTAAGTTCGTTTAGTTAGTGGGAAGGTCATCAACTACATACAATTTTCCAACCATTACACACACACACACACACACACACACACATATATATATATATATATATATATATATATATATATATATATATATATATATATATATATATATATATATATGAAGCCTCAGTGGTATAATGTGCGTTTTGCACGCTGAAGGACGCGGGTTCGCCTCCCGCCAGAGTTGTAAAAACTTTGGAAGCGTTCACCGAGCCACTGACCGCTTTGGCGGACATAAGGGGTGCTGTGCTTGAGCCAGTGTCGCATACTAGTATGCTTGCACCCAGTCGGCTCAAGGAGGGCCGATTACACTTGGTTCACAGACTACACACACATCCAAAGCCACTCCAACATTACAATTACATTCACAAGCACTTCTCACCCTACATACAGTCGCCACCAGACAGCCTAAGCCACTGGGTAGAGATACATTGACTGTATCGTCCCTGCTTCGGTAGGGATAGGCCGGTCCTGCAGTGGACCTCAACAGCTGATGATATATATATATATATATATATATATATATATATATATATATATATATATATATATGGAGGCTGATTCAAAGGAGAGATGAGACATTTGGTAGAGGAGTTTGGAAGGGTGTGTAAAAGGAGGAAATTGAAGGTAAATGAGAATAAGAATAAAGCGATGAAGTGTTAGATGGTAAGAGAATGATATTAGTTTTGAATGGTGAGTTGCTTAAGTAGGTAGAGTGTTTTAAGTGTTTAGGGCCACATGTTGCTGTAGATGGAAGAATAAAGCAGAAGTGAAGTTTAGAATATATGAAATTGGAAAGGTGCTGGGAGGAATGAAGAAAGTGTTTAGATGTCGTTCGCTTAGAAAGGATGTAAAGAGGAGGCTGTATGAGGGTATTGTGGTACCGACTGCGTTATATGGGACTAAAACGTGAAATATGGGAGTAGCAGAGAAGAAAAGTTTGAATGTAATGGAGGTGTCTGAGGAGTATGTGTGGAGTGACGTGTATAGACTGAGTGAGAAATGATGAAGTGTGAAGGAGAACAGGAGTTGTGCGAGAGATGGCTGACTAAGCTGAGCAGAGGGTGTTGTGATTGTTTGAGCATATGCCATGAAGAGAATGGATCATGAGGGATTGGTGAAAAAAATAACTGGATCAGATGTGAGAGGTGTAAGGTTGAGAGGAAGACCACGAATGGGATGGATGGACAGTGTGAAGAGAGCAACTGGATGCGAGAGGGATGTCTGTTAAGCAAGGAAGAGTGGCTGCGCACGATAGGAATGATTGGAAAGAAATTGTGAATGAATAAATGATGACTCAGCCCTGATGGGATATTCTCTCGCATTTGGTCTGATCAGCTGATCAGGACAGGAGCAGGTAAGGGGATAGGTCCGTTATGATGTGGCATGGGTAAACCAGCTCTGCTGTCTGGTCCTGCTGCGGATGTCGCTGATTGCACTGAGCAGTTAGCCCTCGTGCGGTGTGGTGCGGTTGAGGATTTGTCCCCTCTCCTCTTTGGGCTAAGATGCGAATGAACGTATGCGTGAGAATGAGTAAATTGGGAGTTTGTCGTCCTATCTGGGCTTCCTTTCTTTGGGAGAAGCAGCCTAGGTATATCTATATCTATATCTATCTATCTGTCTGTCTATCTATCTATCTATCTATAAATATATACATCTATTGCCAGTTGCCTTAATCCTGTAAGGGGTGGCCACAAATCGCCTCCATGTCCCCCTGTACCAGCCATTTCAACGTCCAGTTCCCAGCGCCCCCTCCTCTTTCCTATACCTCTCCACTCCATCCCTCCACCTCATCCTTGGCCTCCCTCCCTCACCCCCCCCCCTCCACCTCACTCACTCAGTCTCTCACTCTCCATCTTCTCCACATTGCCAAACCACCACAATTTGTTTCTCCTAACACTTCCTATGACATCCAAATCCACACTACAACGCTCCTTCACTTCCTCATTTGTCACCACTTGGATCCTCTGACCACAATCTCATCAAAACCTCGTCAGTTAGCCACGCCAAACCTCCCGGTTCTGAACTTGTCAGGGTGACCCGATGGCACTTTGATTGGGCAAACTGGAGTGGATTTAGAAATCATCTTGCTGACATTCCATAGCAGTCTTTCTTCTCTAGTGATGTCAGTTCTACCAAGTCCCACATTAATGACCTAATACCAGCTGGTATGGCTTTATTCATACCTAGCCAACAGTTCACTAAAAGCTCGAACTTGCCAAAATAGTTTCAGAGTAACTGTGCCAAAGCAACAGCCCAAAAGTCATCTGCATATAACTCTTACTTCAAATTAAAAACATCTGAATCACTCTGTCAGTTTAAAATTGCTAGAAAGCATGCAAAAGCCGTAATAAATCTCGCTAAATCAAACGTTCTTCAAAATCAAACATTGAAAACTACTTAACAACCTTAATGACAAAACTGGTCAACTCTCAATTCTTTCAACAGTAACTTTAGCAAGTCATCATCCATTCCCCCACTAAAGTCTTCAGATGGCAACAATACAAATAACCTTCATGAGAAAACGAATAACTTTGCCAGTATATTTGACAGAAATTCTACCATAGAGGAAGCCAGCCAGAACGTCCCAGTACTAGAACTTGACGCTCCCGTAAATATTCCACTTAAAATACAGACAAGATACGTTAAAGCTATCCTAGACAACTTACCAACTAACAAAGCTCCAGGCCCAGATGGAATTTCTCCAACTGGTTTGAAAAAGCGTTCCCCAGAACTTGCCTCTGTTCTAGCTACATTATTCAGACTATGCATACGTACTTCTTCATTCCCTAATTCATGGAGAGAAGCCAATACCCACCCATTTCCAAAGAAGGATGTTCTCTGACCCCTTTGTTTACAGACCAATAGCTGTCACATCTTCTCTTGGTAAAGTATTTGAAATTTTAATTAACCTGTACCATCCCAGGCATTTTTGCAATTTTATACCCACCCAATCCCGGACCAATAATGGAAAAAAAAAATTATTGCATAAAACAATTCAAAAGGACATATAAATCAAGGAAAAGCGAAAAAAAAAAGTACTCCTTATAGGAGAAATAAGAGCTGGATGGCCGTCTGTCGTGTTTTTAGGACAGTTTCCCAAGCTGGGAGTGATGTTTTCCAACCCAACTAGAAGGGATGAGAGAGAACGAGGGAGGAGAATGGGGGACTCCCTGTTCTCAATAGCCTTCTCCACTGGCTCATATTCCTCCCCAGAAGTCATCCAGGTCTTCCTCTTCTGAAGAATCACTAAATGAAGGGACAGAAGGGTCCATGTGACAATTTCAACAGCCTCCTCGAGCCCAACGAAGCAGAAAAATGGCGTGCTCTTTGCAACATTCTGACACTATGACGGAAAGTGGCAAACTAATGTTACCCAGCCATGCAGAACCAAACTTAGTACTACAGCTGCTTCGACACAGTATTGCCAATACATTAAGCTACTCTTTAGCAAAAAATTAGCTAGATTGAAGTAGTTTGAGACACGCTACAGTGCTCGAATTTTGCTGTCGGCACCATCACGTCACTGGGATTAGTCGAGACGTTTTGTACTGCTGGCACCATGCCGATGGCGGGATTGTATGGGTTAATAAACACATAGTTAAACCTTTTGAATCCAAGAACTTAATTAGTGATAGACAATATGGTGTTCGCAACGAAAGATCCACCATTGACATACTCAGTCTCCTGACTCATACTGTCCATCAATCAATTGACCAAAATGGAGAAATTCCTGCAGTAACCCTTGATATTTCTAAAGCTTTTGACAGTGTGGCACCGTTCCCTGCTGTCCAAACTCCCTTGCTATGGACTGACGTCTTTTGTTCCTCTGCTTTCCTCATATCTCAACAACAGAAAAATGAGAGTAAAAGTAGATGACATATATTTCTATTTCCAATCAATTAATGACGGTGTGCCACAGGGATAAGTTCTGGCACCAACCCTGTTCCTGGTTCATATTAATGATCTCTTATGACACTCACAATCCCATCCATTCATATGCAGTTGACTGAACACTTCACAGTTCATTCACAGTCAAACACCCATTTACAAAGTCTAATATATCTAACTCTCAACACATTACAGCCATCTCCATAAATCAAGACTTATCTAAGATCAATGAATGGGGACAAAACAACCCTGTCTCATTTAATGCTAGTAAAACCATATCTATACAGTTTACTTATAGATATTGCCTTCAATGCTACTAATACTGCAATCTCCAAAAGTATTGAAATTTTCGGCGTCTCACTTAACAATGTCCTCAGCTGGACCTCTCATGTCAGATCACTTGCGAAAACCGCCTCTAAAGAAACTTGGATTATTGTACAGAGTCCGTAACTTCTTCACTGATGAGCAGTTAGCTATAATTAGAGTCATTATCACTCTCAGCTTGAATATTGCTCAACCTTGTGGAATGGATGTGGAGAGGTGGCACTAAAACAACCAGACAAAATTCAGAACAAAGCTGTTGGAATTATTAATAACCCTGCTATTATAATTAAACTACGTCCCCTACAAGTAAGAAGGAATGTTGTCTCCCATGCATTATTTTACAGATATTTTTATGGCAAACACTCAGACGAAGTTGCGTCCACTGTCCCACCTCTCCATGCCTTCCCCCGTGTTACACGGGCATCTGGTAGCTCTCATGACTGGAATGTCACACGGCCATATTGCACAACTTCTGCCTATCAGAATTCTTTTATTCCCCAAACTACATCTCTCTGGAACTCGTTCCCCGGAGGTGTTTCCCACCCAAACTTCAACCTACAGATGTTCAAGTCCAAATGTTACAGATATTTTATGAATGGAGGACGCCAGTAATCTGGTGTATGGATTACTTTTTTTCATTCGTTTTTCCTTCCTCTGTTGTTAAAAAATAAATGACTCTACATGATGCTCCCAAATAACACATTTCTACTGCTCTCACTCTTGACTTGTGTCTCTCCTACAAGGTCCAAGCTTCACTTCCATTAGTTGGAGTTGGTATCACAGTACTGTCATGCAGTAACTTTTTCACTTCCATGCTCACTTCCCTGTTTCTTATCATTGCTTTCAAAGAACCAGCAACCTTTCTTCCTTGTTGTACTCTTTCAAGCACTTCATCCTCTGAACTTCCATTCTTGCTCATCACGCTACCCAGGTACTTGAATGCACTCACATTTTCCATTTCCTCCTCCTCCAGCCTCACTATACATTCAGTGACTCATTTCTCTCGAGGACCATAACTTTACTCTTCCCTACATTTACCTTTAGATTCTGATTCTTACACACTTTCACAAAGTCATCCACCAAACTTCTCTCTCTCCTTCATCTTCATTTAACAACACAGTATCATCTGCAAACAACAGTACAGGGAGTTTCCACACACTGCCCTCTCTCATTAGGGCCGCCGCAACATCCACTACCCTACCTTGTATCTCTTATAACCCGATCCATATACAGACTGAACAACCATGGACACATGACACATCCCTGTCTCAGTCCAACATTCAAGAAGAATAATTCACGCAGCTTGGTGCCCATGCGCACTGCAGCCTTAACACTCCCATACATACTCTTCATGGCATTCAACAACTTTCCATTTACTCCACATATTGTTGATACTTTCCACAATCTTTGTCTATCCACCCTGTCATATACTTTCTCCAAATCCATGAAGGCTGCATCCAACTTCTATCCCTTCCCTAGAAACTTCTCCACTAAAGACCTAAGAAGGAATATCTGATCTACCCAACCACTTCCCTTCCTAAAACATCCGTGTTCTTCCCCAAATAATTCCTCTGTTATTTCCCTTATTCTGTCAATAAGTATCCTACCATATACTTTTCCTATCACACTATGACAAGAAGTGCCACTATGATTATCACACACTCTATTCCCATTTTCCTTCGTACAGGGGAACAATTATACCTGACTTCCAATCCTCCGGGACTCTACCTTCCTCCCAGGCCAATGTGCACATCTTTTACATCCATTGTACTACTGCCTCTCCCCCATGCATCAGCATTACACCACAAGCTTCATCAATTCCTGGGGTTTTCCCATTTTGACTTCCTTTGTTTATTCCACAACTTCCAACCTGCTGATTTCTTCCTCTCTTCTCACATCCCTCCGTCTCCCAGCCACTCCCCAGCCACTTATACTCGCATTACATCCATTTTCTATGTTCAACAATTCCTTAAAAGTGTTCTCTCCATCACATGTCACTTTTTCTCCCTTCTCCACTAGTAATCTGCCATTTTTCTCTTTCACTCCTTGACTAGCTTCTTTAACACCCTGTCTAACTCTCTTTACCTCTTTCCAGAACATTGTCTTACATTCCGTCCACTTTGCACACAAATTCCTTCCAAATTTCTCATCCACTTTCTTTCTACTCCCTCGTATTAATTTTTCACCTCTCTCTTCCTCTCTACATATAACTCTCTCTTCTGTCTCTCAGTTTCCTCCACACCCCTGTTTCTCATCCACTCACTATATCCTTTCTTCTTTTGTGCCACAGCCTTCTCACCTCTTCATTCCACCACGCTGTTCCTTGCACCCCCTTTCGTCTTCTCTTCACCCCACACATCACATCACATGCTGCACATATTTCTTCTGCGAGTATCTTGCACACAGCTTCCACGTCCCCTATCTGCTCTAAATCATATTTACCCAATCGCTCCTCCATTTTTTTCGTATTTTCTGCACTTTTTCCATCCTCTTGTAACTTTTCCACACTCCTTGAAAGAACTACTTCCTCCTGCCCTTCCCTTTCTCTGTTCCTCCACTTCATTTCAACCTTGACTTTCACCACCACCAAGTGGTTTTCAGAAAGTCCGCTCTCCCAACCTCTATATGCTCTTACATCAATTACACACCTTCTCATCTTCTCACCCACACACACATACTCAGTCATTGCCTTCCGTTCATTCAGTCCACCACCCACCTTTCTCATCACTGGCCACGTATACCCGTTGATTATTTTGTGTCTGAAGCTCAAATGTCCATTAGAGCACAGCCTTTCTCATCCATTACTGCAGTCACAGCCCACTCACCAACTACTCCATCCACCTTCACATTCCCTACGTTTCCCTTCATATCTCCAGTCAAAAACACTCTCATCCCTTTCAGACTTTTCCATGCACCCTTCCACAGATGTCCGGAACTCTTCTTTCATTCTGCTTGCACGATCTTGCGTTGGTGCGCGCGCGCGCACACACACACACACACACACACACACACACACACACACACACACACACACACACACACACACACACACACACACACACACAGTGTAAGTAAGTAAGTATTTATTGACCACAATATCCAATTACCCCCTGAGGGTAGGGGGGGTTTCAAGAATACTCCCCCAGTATCCCTGTTTGTCGTAAAAGGCGACTTAAAGGGTTGGCGGAGGGTTAGTGCCCCTCCCCGGAAAACAACTAACTAACAAAACAAACAATAAGCATCGGACAAGGCCTGACCAAACGATGACGACCAAGGACCGGACAAAAGACATGGTTATCGGAACATGGAATGTAAGGGGAGTGAATGATGAGGTGAAAGAGAGAGAGACTGTCCAGGTGCTTCAGGGTACGAAAGTGGATGTATGTGGAATAACTGAAACAAAATGGAGAGGAGAAAGTGTGAGAGAATGGGAGTATGGATGGGGTATATGTGCAGGAGTAGGTGAGAATGAGAGGGCAAAGGAAGGAGTATGTATAGTTGTGAGTAAAAGATGGAAGACGAGCATAAGACAGTATTCATCAGTTGGGTCAAGGATTGTGTGGGTAAAGCTGAAAGTTGGAATACAAATGTGGGCGATTGTGTGTGTGTATGCGCCAACGCAAGATCGTGCTAGAAGAGTGAGAGAAGAGTTCTGGACAAATGTAGAAGTGTGCATGGAAAAGTTTGGAAGGAATGAGAGAGTGTTTTTGATTGGTGCCATGAATAGTAAAGTTGGGAATGTGAAGGTGGATGGAATAGTTGGTGAGTGGGGTGTGCCTGCTGAGATAGATGAAAATGGGAGTGCGTTAGTGGACATTTGTGCTGGGAGGGGGTTGGTGATAGCCAATACCCTCTTCAGGCACAAAATGATCCACAGGTATACATGGCGAGTGATGAGAAGGGTGGGTGATGAACTGAACGACAGGAAGGCAATGATTGATTATGTGTGTGTGGATGAAAGGATGCGAAGATGTGTAATGGATGCAAAAGTTTATAGAGGCTGGGGGAGTGGACTTTCTGACCACTACTTGGTGGTGGCCAGAATTAGAATTCAAGTAAGATGGATGAATAGAAGAAGGGAAAGACGAGAGGAAGGAGTAGTTGCAAGGAGAGTGGAAAGGTTACAAGAGGATGAGAAAAAGGCAGAGTATAAGAGAGAAGTGGAGGAACGATTGGGCAAATATGAATTGGAGCAGATGGGAGACGTGGAAGGTGTGTGTAGGATATTTACAGAAGAAGTACGTGCAGCGTGTGATGTGGTGTGTGGAAGGAAAAGAAGACGGAGGGGGGTGCAAGGAACAGCATGGTGGAATGAAGAGGTGAAACAGGCTGTGGCACAAAAGAAGAAAGCATACAATGAATGGATGAGAAATAGGGGCGTGGAAGAAGTTGAGAGGCGGAAGAGAGAGTTATATGTAGAAGGAAAGAGAGAGGTGAAAAGATTAGTAAGAGAGAGTAAGAAGAGAGTGGATGAGGAATTTGGAAGGAATTTGAGTGTAAATTGGAGGGACTGTAAGAAAATGTTCTGGAAAGAGGTGAAAAGAGTAAGACAGGGTGGAAGTGAAGTTAGCAGGGGAGTGAAAGATAAAAATGGTAGATTACTGGTGGAGAAGGGAGAAAAAGTGAGCAGATGGAGAGAACACTTTAAGGAATTGTTGAACGTAGAGGATGGAAGTAATGCGAGTATAAGTGACTGGGGAATGGCTGGGAGAAGGAGGGAGGTGAGAAGACAGGAAGAAATCAGTAGGATAGAAGTTGTGGAAGCAATTAAGAAAGGTAAATCGGAGAAAGCCCCAGGAATTGATGGAGTGTGTGGTGAAATGCTGAAGCATGGGGGAGAGATAGTACTGGAATGGATGTGGAAGATGTGTAGATTAGCCTGGGAGGAAGGTAGAGTCCCGGAGGATTGGAAGTCAGGTATAATTATTCCCTTGTACAAAGGAAAAGGGGAAAAAGAAGTGTGTGGTAATCATAGGGGCAATTGTCTTCTTAGTATAATAGGAAAAGTGTACGGTAGGATACTTATTGACAGAGTTAGAGAAAGAACAGAGAAATTAGTTGGAGAGGAACAGGGAGGCTTTAGGAAGGGAAGAGGTTGTGTAGATCAGATATTCATTCTTAGATCTTTAGTGGAAAAGTTTCTAGAGAAGGGAAAGAAGTTGTATGCGGCTTTCATGGATTTGGAGAAAGCATATGACAGGGTGGATAGACAAGGATTGTGGAAAGTGTTAAGAATATATGGAGTAGATGGGAAGTTGTTGAATGCTGTGAAGAATATATACGATGGTGTGAAGGTTGCAGTGCGTGTGGATGGTAAACTAAGTGAATTTTTCTCTTTGAAAGTTTGGTTGAAACAGCGATGTGTCATGTCTCCATGGTTGTTCAATCTGTACATAGATGGGGTAATAAAAGAGGTACAAGGTAGGGTAGTGGATGTTGGAGTGGCCCTGGTGAGAGAGGATAGTGTTTGGAAACTCCCTGTACTGTTGTTTGCAGATGATACTGTATTGTTGAATGAAGAAGAAGGGGAGCTGCAAGGCTTGGTGGATGAGTTCAGGAGAGTGTGTAAGAAACGGAATCTAAAGGTGAATGTAGGGAAGAGTAAAGTGATGGTCTTTGAGAGAGGTGAAGTCAGTGAATGTACAGCGAGGTTGGATGGTGAGGAACTGGAAAATGTGAGTACGTTTTAGTACTTGGGTAGTGTGATGAGTAAGGATGGAGGTTTGGAGGGTGAAGTGCTTTAAAGGGTACAGCAGGGAAGAAAGGTTGCTGGTTCTTTGAAAGCAGTGATAAGAAACAGAGAAGTGAGCATGGAAGTGAAAAAGTTACTACATGACAGTATTGTGATATCAACTCTAGCGTACGGAAGTGAAGCTTGGACGTTGTTGGAAGGACACAAGTCAAGAGTGAGAGCAGTGGAAATGAGTTAATTAAGAGGAGCCTGTGGAGTCACATAGAGAGACAGGCTGACGAATGAGGATATAAAGGAGCGTTGTGGTGTTGATGTGGATGTGATAGGAAGTGTTATGAGGAACACACTGAGGTGGTTTGGCCATGTGGAGAGGATGGAGGGTGAAAGACTGACGAAGAGAGTGTATGTGAGTGAGGTGGAGGGGGGAAGAGTGAGGGGGAGGCCGAGAATGAGATGTAGGGATGGGGTGGAGAGGTATATGAGAGAAGGGGGTGTGAGTTGGGAGTAGGGCAGTGAAATGGCGGGGGACAGGGCGACTTGGAGGCGATTTGTTTGTGGCCACCCCAAAAGGGATTGAGGCGTCTGGCAATAGATAGATAGACAGACATACAAGATTTCAAGCAACAATAAACCTTAACATGATAAACAGCACATCAGATATTAGCAAACAAATATGGTCCACAAAACAAGCGAAGTATTAAAGGGTTGATCAGTGCATCTATATAGCCTTAATGAAAGATGGAAATCATTACACTTCTGATTAGTAACGTAACTACAATTTGACCAATCACTTTTTTTACGAAAAAAAAAATCCCAATGATATATAATGGTTAGAATAAGAGCATACAAAATGAGTTAAATACACTTTAAATAACATAGGTTATGATAAACATTATAGTACACACTAGCCAAAACAGGAAAGTACCTTATACACTATCTCTTCAATAGGAAACTGAGCATCGTCACCAATTATTTGACTCCAGGAAGTAAAGTTATATCTTGTACGTGTGTGTTGAGTCAGTGGACCCACCTCCAGTACATGCAACTCTGTTTGCACAGCACCACATGGACAGAGCCGCTCTGCTACCTGGAGACGTCCCCGTCCACGCCGATTCCAACGGTCCGTCTCAATCGCCAGATTGTGACTGATTACCGGCAGCCGACTAAATGCCATTCTGTGTACCTCCCTAGTTTTACCACGACATTTATAGATCACACACACACACACACACACACACACACACACACACACACACCGCTCGCTGGCGCAGTGGTAACGCTCTCGCTTGCCATCTGGTAGACGGGAGTTCGCGCCTCGCTCAGGTTGCGAAAAGTTTCACTGACGAAGTGGGTGGTTACTGTCCCCCTTGAGCAAGGGGACGGGTGTGTGCGTGTGTGAAGGTCACAGCCTTGCCCTTAGATCGGACTATATGAACTCTCAGCTCCCTTCCGGGAGGGTAAAAGCTGACGATCACGACCATCAAGTGATCCTGACCGACCCGGTGAATTACACACACACACACACACTCACACACACACACACACACACACTGACACACACACACATGAACACACACACACACACACACACATTTTAGGAAATGAGAGAAATAATTTAATATTTGTCCGGGAAAGAACACTACTTGTATACGGTACAGATCATTCTTGGCTCGCCTTAATATGATTTTCCGAACTCTTTCTCTCCCATTTTTCTGTGTTTCAGCACGCCTGTCATATTGCATGTTGTGTTTCATTATAGGCATTTATATAGCTCCATAACACTAGTTGTCACAACACATTTGTGGTTTTTGAATTTTCTGATTAGTTCCAAATCGATTTATGTTCTTGTAACACTGTCTTTCCACGGAGAATATGTATTATTTTCTTAAGTAACCAATAACGATAATGCGCATACCTACCTAGACTGTAAGTGATTAAGCCACTTTTTTTAGAATCCAGAGTCAGCCGAAAAGTAGATTAGCATATTTATTTTCCTGTTATCATCACATCTCTACATTTTTTAATACTTGCTGTATGATTTCTGACGTGTGTGTAAGAAGCGAAATCAAACAATTAATGTAACGATGAGTAAAGTTATGGTCTATGATAGGAATTATGTTATGGAGTGCATAGTGAGACTGACTGGCCAAGAAAGGGAGAATGCGAGTGACTTCAAATACATGGGTTGTGTGAAAAGCAAGGACGACAGTTCAGATGATGAAGTGAATGAAAGGATACAGGAAGAAAGAAAGGTTACACGTTCATTGAGAGCAGGGATAAGGAATAGGGAAGTGATGATGGGAGTAAAAAAACCCACATAAACGTATGGATGTGAAGACTTGGCTCTGCTGGAAGGACACAAGTAGAGAGAGGAATGGAAGTAACTTACTTGTGAAGAACAGTTGAAGTTGCGTGGAATACAAGACAAACAAAATAGGGGGCAATGAATCATTGTGGTGTTGATGTAGATGTGCTGGAAAACACTACTGAGAAATTGTCTAGAAGCCTGTAAGTGAGTGGGCTGGAGAGAGGTAGGGGACATTGTTTCGGATTACACTCTTTGCATTTTAGTATATATATATATATATATATATATATATATATATATATATATATATATATATATATATATATATATATATTGTTATGGAACAGAGAAAGATAATGTACACTTTAAGTGAGAATACTAAAAATCACTACTGTCCCGTAAAGTTCCAGGTTCAAAACAAAAGAGTTAGATAAAATTACAAGTTAAAGTTTAATGCACAAACTAACAACAAAACATTCAGGACTCATAAGGATAATGTAATGGCAAAAAACAGGTTAAATATATGGTTAACTGCAATAGCCTCTATTAACACGAAATTAGCAAGAGTAAATTTATCTAAGTCAGCCCTGTTAAAATGAGATACCAGATAATACTTATTATTACAGATACAAAACATTATAAAAAATGACTGACAAAAACACATAAATCACAAAAACCTCACTAGGCCTAAGAATTAACAACTTATGCTACACAGTACAAGAAAAAATGCAACAACACTTATACTCAAATTACACAGCTGCTAGATGGTTGGAGACTTCCTGAGCACTCACAATAATAATAACTGTACAGGGGAGGACAGAGATGTGAACAAAATGAGGAGTAGATCTAAGTGGCAATAATGCAGAGACTGAGCTCATTATATAGGGGCCGGCAGAGCTTGATACAACTTGTAAGAAGGACGCACAAATGAAGCCATGGGGACAAAGAGTTGACAATCCCGCTCTGAACAACAGAAAGAACGACTTACTCTACTATAACGGTAGAAGGGGGGGAGTGAGGTAGAACACGCTCGTGATCAAACACGCAGCACACTGTACGTTAGAATTACACAAAGGATGATGAAATCATAGGCTATGTAACACCTCCCCACAAAGAAAAAGAAATTTACAAAGGAAATTTCTTATTACTCTAAAACAATCTGTCTAAAGTCTAGATAAGCAATCTGCAATAACATTTTCTTTCCCCTTGACATGTTGTATGTCTAATGAATACTCCTGAAGAAGTAGACTCCATCTTGTCAATCTCTGATTTTTATCCTTAAACTTACTAAGGAATTTCAGTGGGTTATGATCGGTATAAATGACTATGGGGTCAAAACCAGAACACAAATAAAATGAAAAATGCTGTAAACCCAAAATCAAGGCCAAAAGCTCTTTCTCAATAGTTGAGTAGTTCTTTTGAGGTGGAGTGAACTTCTTACTGTAATAAGATACAGGGTGTTCAATACCCTGATCATCCTCTTGTAGCAAAACAGCCCCAGCTCCTGTAGCACTTGCATCAACAGCCATCTTAAAAGGCTTAGCAAAATTTGGAGTAGCGAGCACTGGCTGACTCAATAGGATAGCTTTAAGTTTGTTGAAAGAGGATTCACAGTTATCGGTCCAGACAAATTTAACTCCCTTTTTCAGTAGGTCTGTAAGTGGTAATACAAGAATAGAAAAGTTAAGAACAAATCTCCTGTAATAACCTACCATTCCCAAAAATCTTTGTAGCTCTTTCCTACTTTTAGGTCTGGGAAGATCACTTATAACCTGAACCTTAGCTGCTGGTGGTGCAACATGTCCATCACCAATTACATACCCAAGGTACTGAACTTTAGCTTGACCAAACTCACACTTTGATAAATTAGCTACAAGATTAGCCTGAACTAAACGCTCAAGAAATTTATTGACATGGCATAGGTGATCTTTCCAGTTGTCACTGAAGATTAATACATCATCAATATAAACAACACACCCTGCCAAACCCTCTGTTACAACATTCATGAGCTTCTAAAATGCGGCTGGTGCATTCTTCATACCATATGGCATTACAGAACATGCAAAAGTCTTTCCTAGTGTTACAAAACATGAGATCTCCCTAGCACGTTCAGTCATAGGTACTTGCCAGTATCCCTTTAACAAATCAAACTTACTTATGTACCTAGCCTTTCCGATCTTGTCTATGCAATCTTCCATACGAGGGAGAGGGTAAGTGTCTGTTTTGGTTATCTGATTAACACGTCTGTAGTCAATGCAAAGCCACTGTGACCCCCCTGGCTTAGGGACCAGAGTGACAGGAGAACTCCACTCGCTCTGACAGGGCTCAGTCATCTTGTGGTCCAACAGGTAGCCAAGCTCCTTCTGGATGAGAAGAACTTTCACTGGGTTCACACGGTAAGGAGGCAGTTTAATTGGCTTTGCGTCTCCAACATCGACATCATGCATCAACACAGTGGTTCTTCCTGGAGTGGCACGGAACACTTGCGGGTACTCCTGCAGTAATGCCGAAAACTCCTGCCTTTCCTCGGGAGATAGATGAGAAAGCTTAGTCATGAGATCATTCATGATATCAGGATTCTTCCCCAAACTATCACTCAGGCTCATGCTGCATGGGAGAACTTCACTTGCAGACTCGGGTGGAACAGCTACAGTGCAGACTGGATTATTTTCGTCCCGCCTGTGATATAACTTTATCATGTTGATGTGACAAAGTTGCTTGTTCTTTCTACGATCTGGTGTGGCGATGACATAGTTGACATCAGTGAGTTTCTTCTCCACGAAATAAGAACCACTAAACTTGGCTTGAAGAGGTTGCCCATGAACCGGTAGCAGAATCAAAACCTGATCACCTGGCTGAAAGTGGCGTAACCTGGACTTCATATCATACCAGGTCTTCATCTTCTCCTGAGCAGCTCCTAAATTCTCTCTCGCCAGCTGTAAAGCAGTGGACAGCCGTTCTTTGAACTTCATCACATACTCCAGCAGGTTGACGTCATCTTCCTCCGACAGCCAGCATTCCTTGAGTAACTTAAGGGGTCCTCTTACTTCATGGCCAAACAGTAGTTCAAAAGGTGAGAAGCCCAGTGATTCATTTGGAGATTCTCTTGCGGCAAATACAATGAATGGAAGACCTTTATCCCAGTCTTTCTGATGTTCCAAACAGTATTTCTTGAGCATCGATTTGAGTGTTTGATGATATCTCTCCAACGCTCCTTGGGTCTGGGGATGGTAAGCTGAAGACGTGATCTGGGAGATGCCCAACTCTTTCAGAGACTGTTTGAAAACATTTGACATGAAATTACTTCCCCGGTCTGACTGTACCTCCTTGGGCAGACCAAACTTTGTGAAGAACCCCAGCATTTCCTTAACCATGTTCTTTGCTGAGATATTTCTAAGTGGAATGGCTTCAGGATAACGAGTAGCCATATCAATCAGGGTCAACACATAAGAAAATCCTGAAGAAGTCTTAGGAAGAGGGCCCACAATATCCACCAACACACGGGTGAATGGCGCCTCAAAAGGAGGAATGGGAACTAGAGGTGCAACCTTTTCGGTCTGATTACACTTCCCCACAACTTGACAGGTGTGACAAGACTTACAATACCAGGAAACATCCCTGAAGATACCTGGCCAGTAGAAGTGTTTCAAAATGCGAGCCACAGTCTTCCTCACTCCAAGGTGTCCTGCCAAACTGGAATCATAAGCCACTCTAATGATATCCTGCCTACAAACACGAGGGATGACAACTTGATGTACAACCTCCCACTCACAGTCGGCTGATGCTGTTGGGGGTCTCCACTTCCTCATAAGTACTCCTGACTTTATATAATAACAAGTAGAAGCACCGGCTGACTCTTCCTCACTACAAGCAAAGTTAGCTAGACCTTTCAACTCAGGGTCAGCAACCTGCAACTCAACCAACTCTTGACGAGACAAATTATCAACACTACGCGGTACTGCCTCATCTGGTGAGTGGTCCAAATTAGCAAGAAAAGTGTCAGCTAGGATAACATCATCATCATCATTATCCTCTAAATCACCAGTAACTTTAGACTTAGCCCTAGTGACAGCACATGCAGGGAACACATCAGGGACATCACAATCCTGGGTCGCAGCCACTGGCTCACTAGACAACTGAGGAGCTGGACACACTTGACTTCCACCAATATCATTTCCAAGTAAGAAAGTTACACCTGACATTGGGAGTGTCTCAACCAACCCAACCATAACGGAACCATTAACAAAACCAGACTCTAAATTCACTCTGCACAGAGGGACAGAGAAGTAATTATTCCCTACACCTTGTAAGATTACAGTTTCATCAGAGGAATTAACATTAGAGTCTAGAACACTGGTCAGCATAAGGGATTGGCAAGCACCTGTATCACGATATATTTTAACTGATTTCCTGTCATTACTGTCCAGAGGACTGACAAAACCATCAGACAGGAAATTAGCACATGAACTCTTGAGAGTGTCACCCACGTTACTGCTCAAAAGAGGAGCTCCATCATTAGAATTTAAGTTACCCCTCAAAGTAGGTTCAGTTAACTCAGTTAAAGAATTATGGGAACTCTCAAGGGTGGACACTAGACCAATTGACTGAATATTTAAAGACTCCTTTTTGTTCACATCACGCTGTCTCCTGAAACATTTCTCTGTAGTATGACCTAGCTTACTACAATAAGTACATTTACTTTTCTGAAATCTAGAGGTGAAGCTGGTATTTACTTCCTGAGAAACATCATCTTTATTCTCTTTCCTGTTACCTGTACTCTGAGTAGAGGCAACGTACTTACTCTCAGCTTTCCTTTTTTCTCTAGAATATCTCTTGTGAGTGAGAACATATTCATCAGCTAAAACTGCAGCATCAGACAAATTATCTATTCTTTTCTCATCAAGATATAGGCTTACATCTTTACTAATACACCTTTTGAAGTCCTCCAGCAAAATCATCTGCTTAAATTTGTCAAAATCAGAATCCACATTCTTAGAATTTAACCACTGCTCTAACAGATCTTCTTTGATTTTTGCATACTCAACATGGGATTGCTTATCTTGCTTATAAGTTGTCCTAAATTTTACTCTATAGGCTTCAGGAACAAGCTCATAGGCCTTAAGAATCAAGCTCTTAACTACATCATAATTATCAGATTGATCCTGAGGCAAAGATGCATAAGTTACTTGAGCTTTACCGGTGAGAACAGTTTGAAGGAGTACTGGCCAATACTTTTTGGGCCAATTAAAACCTGTAGCTACCCTCTCAAACAACTGCAATACTTTGTTAAATCAGATTCATTAAAAGGAGGGACAAATTTAACATTTTTAGCCACATCAAAATCATCAGAGCTAGATGATCCAGTTCCACATTGTTTCATGCGATACTCATGGTCTGCCTGAATCCTAGCAAGTTCAACTTGTGCGTGAAACTCAGCCTCCTTAGCACGGGCCTCCTGCAGGGCTGGCTGTAACTTAGCTAATTCAATCTGCGTTTGCTCATTTGGAGGAGTTACATTAAACAAGCTTTCATTAATCATGTCAACAATATGATCTTTAGAATGATGAGAGCGAACAGCAATTCCCAATTGTTGAGCAACAAGCTTAAGTTCATTCTTTGTTATGTTTTCTACATCCAACACTGTTTGCACATTTGACAAAAAATCTTTGGCTTCATCAAGCGTAGTAATAGTAGACATCATGAATTAATCACAGTCACAAAATATCAAGCAATATCCTTATGATAATATCCTGAATATCCTGATAAGAGGTCGCCAAATTTATGTTACGGAACAGAGAAAGATAATGTACACTTTAAGTGAGAATACTAAAAATCACTACTGTCCCGTAAAGTTCCAGGTTCAAAACAAAAGAGTTAGATAAAATTACAAATTAAAGTTTAATGCACAAACTAACAACAAAACATTCAGGACTCATAAGGATAATGTAATGGCAAAAAACAGGTTAAATATATGACTAACTGCAATAACCTCTATTAACACGAAATTAGCAAGAGTAAATTTATCTAAGTCAGCCCTGTTAAAATGAGATACCAGATAATACTCAGTGAATGCAAGATATATTATTACAGATACAAACTATTATCAAAAATGACTGACAAAAACACATGAATCACAAAAACCTCACTAGGCCTAAGAATTAACAACTTATGCTACACAGTACAAGGAAAAATGCAACAACACTTATTCTCAAATTACACGGCTGCTAGATGGTTGGAGACTTCCTGAGCACTCACAATAATAATAACTGTACAGGGGAGGACAGAGATGTGAACAAAATGAGGAGTAGATCTAAGTGGCAATAATGCAGAGACTGAGCTCATTATATAGGGGCCGGCCGAGCTTGATACAACTTGTAAGAAGGACGCGCAAATGAAGCCATGGGGACAAAGAGTTGACAATCCCGCTCTGAACAACAGAAAGAACGACTTACTCTACTATAACGGTAGAAGGGGGGGAGTGAGGTAGAACACGCTCGTGATCAAACAGGCAGCACACTGTACGTTAGAATTACACAAAGGATGATGAAATCATAGGCTATGTAACAATATATATATATATATATATATATATATATATAATTATGAAAGGAAGAAGGAACCAAAGGACAGGAGTCTGCGAACTGTTCCCTCCAAGAATAAACAAAAGCAAGATAGCAGAGAGCCAAAATCAAGATCCATACATTTCGAGATGCCTCGACACACTGCATTTGACCGACTGGAGATCATAGGCAGTAGGAAAAACAAAGGAAGACAGATACAGAGTTGACGTGTTGCATACATAAAGGATTGAGATTAGTGATTAACTCTTGCATTAGAGAGTTGGACAAGAAAGGAATGAGAGTTTATTACTTGACGGGTGCTACACGCCCGCCGTAGTGGTGGAGGGATGCAAGCAGACAGTTCAGAGGAAGTAGTGACAGAAAAGAGATAACGATGCAACAGCAAGGCGAAAAGACAGATGCTGAAGGGTGCCAGTAAGTGGAGTAGAGTAAATGAGACGAAAAGCCTTTGATTCCACCCTGTTGAGAAAAGCTTTGTGTGAAGAGCCTCTCCACACATGAGAGTTGTACTCTACACAGGGGCGAATACAATCTGTGTATAAAGTCAACACCTGTGCAGGGATAAAGAAGGCATGGAGTCGGCTTGGCACATCTCATTTCTTGGAAGCAGATTGTACAATAGAGGTAATATGTTTTTCCAAGATAGATTCCGAGAAAATGAAACCCCAAGTGTCTTTAGAGATGATGCAGGAATGAGCAAGATATTGTTAAAAATTATAGAGCACCTGCGGAAGATTTGGTCGAGCTGACAGATGTAAGAACTAAGTTTTTGATGAATCTAGAGAACAAGATTACTTTTACCTCAGTCAGAGATATGAGCCAATTCAGACATTAGGCGTGCCATAGCCTCATCCCTTTTTTGTTGGAGAAACTGCTGAGATGGACGCTGCGGGAACTGAATGGAAAGGTGAAGGGTGCAGTCAGCAGCGTATGCATGGATAGGGTTAGATTTACAGCTTAGAAGATCATTGATCAATAAAAGGAAGAGAGTTGTTGATAGGACAGAGCCCTGAGGAACACCAACATTGAAAACTCTAGGAGAGGAACGCTGGCCGTCTACAACAGCAGCTATAGAGCGACCAGAAAGGAAACTAGAGATGAAGGCACATATAGAAGGATTGACGCTGTAAGAGGGCAGTTTGGGAATTAAAGATTTATGCCAGGCTCGACCGAAAGCCTTTTAGGTGTCAAGTGCAATTGCAAACCTTTCACCAAAATCCCGAAAGAACGACGACCAAGAGCTTGAAAGGTAGGTGAGACGATCACCAGTGAAGCGTCCATGGCGGAACCAATTCTGACGATTATAAAGAAGATTGTGATAAGAAAGATACTTTTTTTTTCTCTTAAGAATACTCTCGAAAACTTTTGAAATACAGGATTTTAAAGAAATTAGGCGATAGTTATAGGGCTGGGAATTGTCACCCTTCCTTGGAACAGGCTGAATTAGAGGAAACTTCCAGCAAGAAGGCAGGGTGTGAGCACAGAAGCATAGTTCATGAGGACAGTAGGAAAGGCCCCATCACGCCCATATGCCTTGTTAGTATTGAGGCCAGTGATATAAAAAAAGACATCAATTGGAGAGATTTTAATGTCAGCCATGAGGAAATCAGACAGGGGAAATGATGGAGGAACAGCACCGGAATCATCTAAGGTGGAATTGGAGGAGAGGTCTGAGTGAAGAATTCTGTGTTTTCAGTAGAGGAAATAGCTACAGAGCTATCAGAGTGGAAAAGATGAGGGAATGACGATAATATAAAGCTGTTAGAAAGGTTTTTAGCAAGATGCCACAAGGAGCGGGAAGAGTTCAAGTTAGAGTGTTCAGATCATTTAGTATGAATAAATTTTTTTTTTTGCAGAGTGACGAACAGACTTAGCACGATTCTGGGCAGAAACATAAAAGAGATAGATTCAAAAGTGGGTTGGCTCGGTTACCTTTTTCAGGCCTTCTCCTTCTTGTGGACAGCATTAGAAAAAGCGTGATTAACCAAGAGTTTTTGAATTAGTCAAAAGATATGAGAGAGGAATGTATGCTTCCATGCCCGAGAGACTAACTTCCGTAATGGTCAAGGCACACTCCAATGGCTCTTGGTCATGAAAGCAATAATCATTCCAGGGAAAATCAAAGAAGTATTGCTGAGGACCTCCTAATCCGCAACTCCAAAATGCTACAGCTGTCTCTTCCCTGGAGTGTCCACAGGCCTTACTGGAGCAAAAGGACAGGTTCAGGTGATAAAGCTGTAATCGGAGGAGCCCAATGAAGAGGAAAGATTAACAGCATAAACAGAAGGATTAGTTGTTAGGGAGAGGTCAGGTATATTGGAACTCTCTCTAAGGCTGTTAGGGATACGGGTAGGGTGCCGCACAAGCTGCTGCAGGTCATTAAGGACAGAACTGATCTAGGCTTGTTCACCAGGTCTATCAATGAAAGGAGAGGAAAGCCAAAGGTGGTGAGGAACATTGAAATCTCCTAGAATGGAGATTTCAGAGAAAGGAGAAATGCATAGGATGTGTTCCATCCTAGAAGTAAGATAGTCAAAGTATTTTTCATTGTCAGTAGAAAAAGGCTATAAGTAAACAGCACAGACATATTTAGTCAGAGAATGACAGGAAAGCCGAAGCCAGGAAGTAGATTATTCAGGAGATTCAAATTTTGGAACACGAGAGCAAGATATGCCGTTGCATACTTACACACAACAGCCATCTTTGGCTTTGAAATGAATATAGAGGAAGTAGAAGGATAAAGAGAAGGGTTTACTATCGGTCACCTCAGACAGC
The DNA here is from genome assembly GCF_032717465.1 of Coenobita brevimanus. Taxonomy (NCBI): domain Eukaryota; kingdom Metazoa; phylum Arthropoda; class Malacostraca; order Decapoda; family Coenobitidae; genus Coenobita; species Coenobita brevimanus. The sequence continues at coordinate 4,053,353 of NC_137008.1, read as the reverse complement.
TGAGTTTGAGTCTGAAAGAGAAGGTGAGGTTTAGAGGAGAGGAGGTAGTGCTCAACAGAGAGAAAGTTAGAGGAAAGGCCACGAATGTTGCAGAAATGAAGTGAGTCAGACAGAATAACTCGCTAAGTCGTCACCGGGAAGGGGACGTATGTTGGGGTCTTTGAGTGTTCCCCCCCCCCCGCCTCCCCCGGGACACCGATTCTTTCTTAATAGATGTTTTTTTTTTTTTCTTTTGTAAAACTTTGGATAAGAAATGAAGTGTGTAAAGTGCATGTAGTTTGGCACTGACCGTTAGAGGAACTTTTATTGGACATCATGCTGGCCTACTCCCTGTGTTACTAAAACACTGAAAAAGTACAAACAAACGGGGACGGTGAGGACCTAGTCCAATGGGCTATTGAAACGGGAGCTTTAGCTCTTCCTGTCATCAGCTTTCCATCCACCCTGGGAGTACCGCTCTGGTCGAATGGTGCTGCAGTCTAAAAAATATATATATATATATATATATATATATATATATATATATATATATATATATATATATATATATATATATATATATATATGTCTATCTATCTATATATATCTATCTATATATATATCTCTCTAGATATATATATGTCTATCTCTATATATATATATATATATATATATATATATATATATATATATATATATATATATATATATATATATGTCTATATATATATATAAATGTCTATATATATATATATATATATATATATATGTATATATATATATATATATATATATATATATATATATATATATATATATATATATATATAATGTCTATATACATATATATATATATATATATATATATATATATATATATATATATATATATATATATATATATATATATATATATATATATATATATATATATATGGTGGATGGAAAGCTGATGACAGGGAGTGCTGGAGTTCCCGTTTCATCAGCCCTCAGGACTAGTTCCTGACCATCCCCCTTTGCTGAACTTTTTCAGTGTCTCAGTTACACTGAGAGTAGGCCAGCATACTCTCCAGTACAAATTTCTCTAACTATCTTCACCAAACTACATGCACAGTACACACTACACTTCCTATTCAAAATTTACCAAAAATGGCGTCGTTTTATCAAGCCTCGGAGTCCCCAGGGGGGGGACCATAAATGCCCCCACCATCTGCCCCTCTCCCGGTGACGACTCAAGGTGCCTGGAACCACTGTCTGACTCTCTTCTTCTTCATTTCTGCAACATTCGCGGCCTTTCCTCTAACTTTCGCTCTGTTGAGCACCACCTCTCCTCCTCTAAACCTCACCTTCTTTTTCTAACGGAGACTCAGCTGTCTGAGGCAACTGACAGCAAACCCTTTTCTGTATCCTCCTACTTTCTCTATACTCATTTCAAAGCCAAAGGTGGCTGTTGTGAATACATACGCAACGACTTATCTTGCTCTCGTGTTCCTGAACTTGATTCTTCTGAATTCTCCACACTCTGGCTTCGGCTTTCCTGTCATTCTCTGACTAAATATATCTGTGCTGTTTACTTATCCCCTAATTCTACTGACTAACAAAAATTCTTCGACTATCTTACTTCTACGATGGAACACATTCTATCCATTTCTCCTTTCTCTGAAATCTCCATTCTTGGATATTTCAATGTTCACCACCACCTTTGGCTCTCCTCTCCTTTCACGGATCCACCTTGTGAACAAGCCTACATCTTTTCTATCCTTAATGACCTAGAGCAGCTTGTACAGCACCCTACCCGTATCCCTGACCGCCTTGGAGAGAGCTCCAACATACTTGACCTCTTCCTCACAACTAATCCTTCTGCTTACTCTGTTAATCTTTTCTCTCCGTTGGGCTCCTCCGATCACAGTCTTATTACCTTAACCTGTCCTATTACTCTGGTACGGCCTGTGGACCCTCCAGGGAAACGTCGTCTGTGGCATTTTGGATCCGCAGACTGGGAGGCCCTCAGGCAGTACTTCTTTGATTTTCCCTGGAATGATTATTGCTTCCATGGCCGTGAGCCATCTGAGTGTGCCTTGCGCATTACGGAGGTTATTCTCTCGGGCATGGAAGCATACATTCCTTTCTCATATCCTTTGACTAACGCAAGAAAGCCTTGGTTTAATCACGCTTGTTCTAATGCTGTCCGCAACAAGGAGAGGGCCTACAAAAGGTACCGGAGCCAACCCACCCCTGAATCACATCATCTTTACGTTTCTACCCGGAATCGTACTAAGTCTGTTCTTCGCTCTACTAAAAATAATTTCATCCATACTAAATGCTCTCAACTCTCCAACTCGAATTCTTCCCGCTCCTTCTGGCATCTTGCCAAAAATCTTTCTAACAACTTTACCTCATCATCCTTCCCTCCTCTTTTCTACTCTGATGGTTCTGTAGCTATTTCTTCTACTGATAAAGCAGATCTCTTCGCACAGACTTTCTCCTCCAATTCTACCTTAGACGATTCCGGTGCTGTTCCTCCATCACTTCCCCCCTCTGACTTCCTCATGGCTGACATTAAAATTTCTTCAGTTGATGTATTTTCTGCCATCACTGGCCTCAGTACTAACAAGAATTATGGGCCTGATGGGGTCCCTCCTGTTGTTCTCAAGAACTGTGCTTCTGTGCTTACACCCTGCCTAGGCAAACTCTTTCGTCTTTGTCTGTCAACTTGTACCTTTCCTTCTTGCTGGAAGTTTGCTCTCATTCAGCCAGTCCCAAAGAAGGGTGACCACTTCCAACCCTCCAACTATCGTCCAATTGCTTTAACGTCCTGTATTTCAAAAGTTTTCGAGTCAATTCTTAATAGAAAACTTTTAAGGCATCTTTCCTATCACAACCTTCTTTCCGATCGTCAGTATGGGTTCCGTCAGGGACGCTCCACTGGCGATCTTCCCACCTACCTTTCAGACTCCTGGTCATCCTCCTTTCGGGACTTTGGCGAAAGCTTTGCCATTGCACTTGACATCTCAAAGGCTTTCGATCGAGTCTGGCATAAATCTTTAATTTCCAAACTGCCCTCCTACGGTTTCTATCCTTCTATCTGTGCCTTCATCGCTAGCTTCCTTTCTGGTCGTTCTATAGCCGCTGTTGTAGACGGCCATCGTTCTTCTCCTAGATCTATCAACAGTGGTGTTCCTCAGGGCTCTGTCCTATCACCAACTCTCTTCCTTTTATTCATCAATGATCTTCTAAGCTGTACATCTAACCCTATCCACTCATACGCTGATGACTCCACCCTTCACCTTTCCATTCGGTTCCCGCAACGCCCATCTCAACAGTTACTTCAACAAACAAGGGATGAGGCTATGGCACACCTAATGTCTGACTTGGCTCATATCTCTGACTGGGGTAAAAATAATATGGTTGTCTTTAATGCATCTAAGACTCAGTTCTTACACCTATCAACCCGACAAAATCTTCCACAGGTATACCCACTAATGTTTAATAATATTCAGCTTAATCCTGCATCATCCTTGAACATGCTTGGGGTTTAATTTACTCGGGACTTATCTTGGAAAGATCATATTACATCTCTTGTAAAATCTGCTTGCAAGAGATTGGGTGTGCTAAGCCGACTCCACTCTTTCTTTACCCCTGTGCAATTGTTGACTCTATACAGGGGTTTTATCCGCCCCTGTGTGGAGTACAACTCTCATGTGTGCGGAGGCTCCCCACATACAGCTATTCTCAATAGGGTGGAGTCAAAGGCTTTTCATCTCATTAACTCTCCTCCTCTTATTGACTCCCTTCAACCTCTGTCTCTTCGCCGCACTGTTGCATCTTTATCTCTTTTCTATCGCTACTTTAATGGTCACTGCTCCTCTGAACTGTCTGCTTGCATTCCTCCACCTCTACGACGGGCGCGTAGCACCCGTCTGGCAGCAAACTCTCATCCTTTTTCTGTCCAACTCTCTAATGCAAGAGTTAACCGTTACTCCCAGTCTTTCATTTATGCAACAGGTCAGCTCTGGAACTGTCTCCCTCTGTCTGTATTTCGTGCTGCCTATGATCTCCAGTCTTTCAAACGCAGTGTGTCCAGGCATCTCAAAATGATCGGATCTTGAATTTGGCTCTATATTGTATTTTGTTTTTCTCTTGGAGGGAACTGTTACTGCGGGCTCATGGCCTTTGGTTCCTTCTTCCTCGCATAAAAAAAAAAATATGTCTATATATATATACCTATCTATCTATATATACAGGTACAGTATATATATCTATCTCTATATACATATCTAAATCTATATATTCATATCTATCTATCTATTTATATATGTCTATCTATCTAACTATCTATCTATATGTATATATTTGTGGTAGGTGGGGGCGCTCACCATCTACTCACTCGATGTAGTCAGAGAAATTACCAATATGCCGGGAATCGAACCCGGGACTCTCAGGTGAGAGCCAGGCAGCATACCACTACACCACGACCAGGTAAAAGTTAACTCACGTTGTCACAATCTTGTAACCAACGTCCCTCCGCCCCCACTGTGGGCATGAAGAGGATGAGTTAACCCCCTGGCACTCGGGCAAGTAGATGCTTTTAATCTATCCCAAACACTTACGGCAAGTCAGAATGAAGAGAGAACCTGTATTTTTTACACAGGAAAAATCATCAGAGAAATTACCAATATGCCGGGAATCGAACCCGGGACTCTCAGGTGAGAGCCAGGCAGCATACCACTACACCACGACCAGGTAAAAGTTAACCCACGTTGTGTTTGGGATAGATTAAAAGCATCTACTTGCCCGAGTGCCAGGGGGTTAACTCATCCTCTTCATGCCCACAGTGGGGGCGGAGGGACGTTGGTTACAAGATTGTGACAACGTAAGATTAATTTTACCTGGTAGTGGTGCATCTACTTGCCCGAGTGCCAGGGGGTTAACTCATCCTCTTCATGCCCACAGTGGGGGCGGAGGGACTTTGGTTACAAGATTGTGACAACGTGAGATAACTTTTACCTGGTCGTGGTGTAGTGGTATGCTGCCTAGCTCTCACCTGAGAGTCCCGGGTTCGATTCCCGGCATATTGGTAATTTCTCTGATGATTTTTCCTGTGTAAAAAATACAGGTTCTCTCTTCATTCGATGTAGTGTTGCTCTCCATCCTTCTTTCCTTCCATTCTCTTCTGTCTTTCTTTCCTTCATTCTTTCGTTGTCCCTCTGCCTACGGGTGACTTTGCACTCCCTCTTCTGTCTTTCTTTCCTTCATTCTTTCCACTTCCTTCAGCCTGTGGGTTACTGTACACTAAGTGACAAGCCAAATGGTGTCCTGTGCACCAGGAAACCATTTACTACGCTGGGTGGTAACCATATACCCAAATTTTGGCACCTGGTGGTTTAGTGGGTAATTATTGCTCTCCAATCGGATTGAGCCGGTGAAGGTTTATATCCAAGGGATGGTTCGGGTTGATTGTTCATGTAATGCCACTCAAGGATGAGTGAGGCTTGTCGCTCTCATCTTAAATGTCGGGACCAACTGCCTAGCCCCGGGCTCCTACGCTCCTCATGGGGCAATGTAGGATTGGATGATGGATGGATGGATGGATATCTCTATCTATCTATCTATCTATCTATCTATCTATTTATCAATCTATCTATATATTTAATGACTGGCAAACCGATCAGTCTCTTTAACCCATTGGAACCCAGTGTCCCGAGTATTGGACAGAAGTGGGATTTTTCAAGTCTTTATAAAGTAGGAAACCCCAGAGTAGGGACCTATGAGCTTCGCGACTATGAGCCGACAGGCGGAGGGCGGTACGCTTAGTACCCTCCCAGGGCTGTGCCTCGCCCAGCACCCCGGGGATCCAATGGGATATATATATATATATATATATATATATATATATATATATATATATATATATATATATATATATATATATATATATATAATCTGTACAATAGATTGAGTGAATCCTGTAATGAAGGAACATCAGGAGTCACGTAACTGAGCGTTATTATCTTGTTGTGACAGTTTTAAACTGAAAGGACCTAAAGAGCGCATACCTCCGCTACCGCAAATAAAATTAAGGATTTACTGGTATAATTACTCATTCCAACCAGACGAATGTTTTTATGATCTCACATAGTTAACTCTACTGAGTAACTCTGCCTTGTTACACAGTATCAGAGAGTGCATACGTACCTCTGCTGACGCCAATAAAATGTATGAGTTATTGCTGCATTCGGAACCGAATCCATCCCAAAAAATAATAAACTCCTCCTTAATTCAGTTCCCTTGTATCCCCCTAGATTTTATCTACATACGATAAATATTTTGTTAGATATCTTGTACACAGACAGACAAACAGACACGGTTGAATATATAACTTCCGTCCAGCTTCGTCGGGGAAGATTTTAGTCAAGAAAGGCAAACGAGAAATGAGTAGCCGATGTTATACGGCAATATCCCCAACCCCGTCTATGGACCTCGCATCTGCTTGAGACTGGCAAACCGCCATGTGCATTAACATTCTGCCTGAAATTTTAGACATTAGGAATATACATGAGCGTAGTGTAAGAAAACAGAAGTGCAAGACAAAACTTTATTGCTAACTTATTTTGCTAATGGACTTCTTCAAAGACATCTTCATTCGGATGAAGAAGCTCACTAGCGAAACAGGTCAAACAAAGTGTTCTGTCTTGAATGAGTGATTCCCAACGCCATTCTCATATACTATACAATAAACAGAGGGTGGAGAGCCGTGGATGAGGAGGAGAGCCGGGGTGATGAGGCATATGAATGAGGATAGGGTAGGTTAGAGAGAGACAGACTGGTGACGTAGGATAGAATGCCATGGATAGGATGTGTTCATGCCAAGTCCGTCCCCCTATCTCCCGCGAGATTAATGATATTAAATATAAACAGATAGTCAGATAACTGTTGCCTTAAATGTACTATGCTTGATAATTGTGAGGAGAATGTTCGCCGACAGCTGCGAGAAATAGAAAGCTAACTAATAACATTACTTCTAAACAAATTTGTTGCGAGTTAACAAGTTGGTTAATGATGGTAGTTGTAGAAGTTCAGTATATTTCGAATGAGTTTGCTGCAGTGTGATGTTTCGATTTCTGATGTTTACCGAAGCCGTGGTTATTAAGGCAGAAAAACAATGTTTACTAAATCACATCTTTTTCCAATAATATGATCTGCATAGTCGGTAATAAATTCAAGTTTTCAGTTGCACTGTTGGGTGAACAGGGACAGGTTATACACACTTCCCTCACCTTCCTTCCTATCCTGTGACTGCAGGAGAGGGGTAACATTAGCCTACTGTTCACTTGGTTCGCGTTCAGATGAACCTGAGACAAAGGCAAAAACAAGAAGCTGAAATGAGGAGATCTAGATTTTTTTTGTGTCTGTGACAAGAATCTGAGAGGAAAATATAACCCAGGTACGTACAGTCCATTTACCTTCCCTCACTTTAGAGCGTATGATTTAATGAACTGCATCCATCATAAATGCTTGACCGTGGGGTCATCACATCCTTATTCCTTTGGGAAACGCCTCTCTCTTGCTGCTTCAAGTTGTATGACGAATGTGAGTATCTGTGTTCTTACCTTTTGTACCCAAGTTATATTTAGTTCTACATTACCTGAAAGAGCCGGGATAGTCTACTTATAGTACTTGTTATACTTGCAATTGGTGTTGGAATTATTATGAACTTTAACTGGCATTCAACACCCACACATACCTTTTGAGGACGAAAAATTATGCTTCATACTGAAGGCCAAAAAATTAAGCATTATTACTAATTTCCATACGAGAAAACGTCAGCACATCACTGCGATGCTAGAAATGTGGGGCAGCAAAGTGAATGAGGAAGACAAAATAGCTACGATTCTAAACACGATATACAGCCAATTCTTCGCATTTCCTCCCGCTGTTACCATCTCACTCGCATGTAAAAGTGTATTCCAGCTTTAATCTGGCTTCCGGTATTGATCACCTCACTAATTAAGCCGCTCATGCAATACCTCCCTTGCTCCCTCCTCACTCTTTGTTTGAAACTCCGTCGCCAATACAAAGTTAATGAGAGATACGCGTGTTTCCCTTGTTGTTCCTCTAATAACGTGTATAACCTATTCATAGCGGCTCATGTACGAGGTAGAACAGATCTGCTTTTTAAAAACTGTAAACTCTGAATACAACTGCTTCCATCATTCTATATGTTACCGGCATTGTGCGAAACCAAGGTATTGCATAGAATGCCTAGGTATTTTACAGAATGTCTAGCATTTTTTTTTTTTTTTTTTGGCAAAGTATGAAATAAGCTTTTTTCATTCTGAACTTATATACTTCACCTAGGGGTTTTAATCGAATGCCTAGGTATTCTAAAGAATGTCTAGCATTTTTGGCAAAGTATAATATAATAGACAGTAGGGAGTTAGGCTGGGATAATCTAGGTTAAGTTTAAGTTAGGTTAGGCTAGGTTTTAGAACAACGCTAAGCTATTTTGTTTATCTTAATTAACCTAATCTAACC
>NC_137008.1:3987339-4039839 GCF_032717465.1 Coenobita brevimanus | reverse complement strand
TGTAGGCTGACGCTAAGGAAACTTTTAATATAACAAATTAAACAAGCTTAGAAACGTTCCAGGTCGAAGTGTATGGTTTCCAGAATAGGTTAGGTTGAGTTTTCAAGGTTTGGGCGACATTATGGTAAGAAGGAAAAGCAGGTGTACTCCCCCCACTCAGGATCTTGCCCTTAAATCTTACAAGGCAGTGAAAATCTACTGCACAAAGTAATAACTGAAAACATATTGAAACTCCAACTGACATTTGATGCACGTGGCTTTTGGGAGCTTCTGCACTATGTCATTGGTCTGCGTTATCATAAGGTCTGAGTTTAGTGTCTCCTTAAAAGACATGGTCTTATCACTAGTACCAGTAAAACTACCACTGGTTGGTTGATCAAAACAATGCCTGAAGTATTCATTGTTCCATGAGCCACTACCTTACAGATTTAAAACCTTCTCTACAAAATGAAACGGTGTGCTGGGTGTCTTCCCCACACTAATGAGTACAAAGTCTTCCATTTCAAGGTCCAGGGTAGCGGTGGATGCTCCTACTGGTACCATTACCGGTACTGGTACAGGGTAGGCGCCATGGTCCACACCTGGGGAAGGAGGCAAGACTTTGGTGTCGTCAGAACTGAATGCAGGTGCCACATTATCTGGAGAGTCACTTTCATCTGATGATCAAGTAATTAGTTTCCTCTGGGGGTTGCGTTTTTGCTTTTTTCTTGGGGGGGGGGGCATAAGCTCTTACTTCAGGGAAACATTTTTCACTGGTGAGATGTGGATTGCCCTTCCACGTCGGGGAGGCCCTGGTATAGTAGCTGCTGCTTCTCTAAGTGCACTGAGATGTTCAAGGACTATTGGGCTGACAAGATGCTGAGGTGATGGGGTACATTTGCCCTTTCAAGTCTGCTAATAACTGTCTGCCTGTCGTCATTAAGCCATTTACAGCATACTGTTTCTTGTCCTCCATGCTGGTGAGCATTTGTTATAGGAGCTGTGGAAAGTATTTTTTTGGGAGAGTTGTCTGAAATCTGCCACTAGTACTTTCCTTCCATTCAGTTAACACCTTCCACCGTGCTTTTTTCATGAGTGCATACATCGCTACATCCAGAGGCTTTACTAGTTGCGTCCTGTTGGGGGTAAGAAAGCCATTTTGATGTTATCATTGTCACAGATCTCAACAAGTGTGGCAGAGATGTGGCAAGGCAAGTTATCACCAATCAGGACTTGAGGCACATCATTGTTGATGTGTCTGAAGTACTACTGTGATTTTCTCGACCCATTCTGTGAAGTAGTACGAGTCGAACCAACCTGATTTGCTGCGGTAGTAACATACCAATGTATCCATCATACAATTAGCCTTGTAGATAGTGTAGAGGGGAAGAAAACGACCGTTAGCGACCCAAGCTAACATGAGTGAGATATACGATTTGTATGTGTTCATAACCCGTTAGATATGTTTAGTCCTCTTTCTGAAAATTATTTGTTTGGCCTTATGTTCGTCTGTGACATTCATCTCATCATAGCTGACGATGTTTTCTGGTGGAACTCCAGCTAGACTAACATTCAAGTTATCAAAAAACTTACTGGCGGTTGCACAACTTATTGCAGCTCGTGTTCTGGAAATTTTCTGACATACAAGATGGGACAGCAACCCCTTATGCCGATCTAGGAATGAACACGCCCAATACGTACCAGGCAAATTATTCAGAAGGTGCTTGCAGTTCCTGCGACCTTTATCAAAGAAACTTTTCACTAAGAGCCTTAAATTTATAATTTCAAGGTCGTATCCAAAATTGGTGAAGGTTGCAATATACTGCGCAATGCTTAGCTCTCTTCGGGGAGTAGGGCCTTCCTTCTACTTGACTGGTTTGTCATCCGTGCCCCACTGACGTGGTTCCGAAGAATCCGATGGGGAATATTCAGTGCCCTGGCCACAAGTCATCGACGTGTCTGATTGCTGCTTGGAGAGTATTCTGTGTGTAGCTGGAAAGCAGTTTTGGCGGCCCACAAGGCTTGTAGTTCCCCACCATTACTGAGGTTTTGTGCGCAAACGAGCAAATTGTCTTACATTCAGAGCCTGGTGCATCCCTGAGACTTAGCAATATAGCAATAGATGACAAGGAGTCTATGAGACATATTTAGAAAGTAAGTAATGATAATTAAGTAATATGGCTGGTTGCCCCTCCCCAAAGTGCCCAGTTACCTCCCTTGAGTTACCCTTGCCATTACCCGGTAATGCTTACCGGTAGAAACATGTTACTAGCTCCCATCCAACCTTTGATAATGTCCAAGAAAATGAACCTATGCAGAGCTCTGTAGCTAGCTTCTAACCTAGGTAACTTACCCTTAGTATTTCCAATGTTCGGGATTCGGGAAATTCTCGAAATCGTCACTCGTATGATTGCAAGGGTCAGTGGACTACATTTTTCTATTTATTACTGTTGATTCTGAGATATGTTATTGCTTGGGGACTAAGCTCTACAATTAGCACCTGAATGGATCATGTTTATATTGCTGAAACTTCACCTTGAAGAAATGAATCCAAATTGACCACAGGGGAAGTGAAAATAACGACATGTCATAAGTACTATTGTATATTCCTTCTTTAGACAGATATATCATCATCATCATCCAATCCTATATTTCCCCATGAGAAGAGTATGAGCCCGGGGCTAGGCAAGACGGTCTTGACATTTAAGATGAGAGTGACCAGCCTCACTCATCCCTGAGTGGCATTTCGTGAGCAATAAACCCCAACCACCTCTTGCATATAAACCTTCACCAGCTTAATCCGATTGGAGTGCCGTAATTACCCACTAAACCACCAGGCGCCAATACTTGGTTATATGGTTACCACCCAGCATAGTAAATGGTTTCTTGGTGTACAGGAAACCATTTGGCTTGTCAATAAATGTAGAGTCACCCACAGGCAGAAAGAAGAGGAAAGAATGAAGGAAAGAAAGACTGGAGAGGATGGAAGGAAAGAAGAATGGAGGAGAGGAAAGGGGAGACACCCTAGGGCAGCACTACATCGACCGAGTGGATGGTAACATGAAAAAAATACTATCTCTTTTTTTTTTCATTTCTCTTGTGGTCATATATATATATATATATATATATATATATATATATATATATATATATATATATATATATATATATATATATATATATATATATATATATATATATCGGCCGTTTGAGTGTCCACGGCAGGACATGCCTATCCCGACCAAAGTCGAGACGATACAGCGTATGTATCTCTACCAAGTGGCATAGGCTGTCTGGTAGAGATTGTATGTAGGATGAAAAGCGTTTGTAAGTGTGACTATAGTGTTGGAGTGGCTATGGATATGTGCGTAGTCTGTGAACCAAGTGTAATCGGCCCACGCAAGCCGACTGAATGAAAGCATACTTTTATAGTACGTGATACTGGTTCAAACATAACACCCCTAATGTCCGCCAAAGCAGTATGTGGCTGAAAGAACGCTCCCAAAGTTTATTACCCTGGCTAGGCGCAAACCTTCATTCTCCCATGTGCGAAAATGCACACTCTACCACTGTACCACAAATGCTCCATATATATATATATATATATATATATATATATATATATATATATATATATATATATATATATATATATATATATATATATATATATATATATATATATATATATATATATATATATATATATATATATATATATATATATCAGAATGTAGGAACAGGGTTGTAGTCCTGCAGACTTTGATGGAATCTGAAGACAATTATATTAATTATATGTGGAGAGAGGTAAAAGAGGATTTGCATGAGAGTGCTAAGGTCACTACAGTATTAAAAAAGGGGGAAAAGCGAGAAGGAAAAAGTGGATGTCAGATGAAACACGTCATGCAATTCAGAAAAGGAAAGATACGAAAGTTAAGAGGTGAAGAACAATATGTTGATGGCCAGGTAGTTGATGTACTTGGAGCAAAGTTCTGGAGTTTACATTCTGAAGTAAAAAGACTCTTTATTCGCGATAAGAGAAGGCTATATGATGAAAAGGCAACAAAGACAGAAATTAAGTTAAGTAAAAATGACGGTCAGTGCACAAGAGCAGCGACTCAGGCCATAAAGGAGCTAACTGGAACTGAAAAGAGAAGGAAGGAAATACCTGTACGAGATAGAAATAGTAACTTGATGACTAAAGATTTGGATATAAAAGGAAGGTGGAAAGAGCATTTTGAATCTGTTCTAAATAGACCAATCCCAGCTGAAGAGGACATTTTCCCAGCCGAGAAAGATTTGCAGATAGAAACAGGAGATATAACCTTGGAAGAGGTAGCAAAATCTATAAAGGACTTAATGAATTTTAAGGCCCCAGGAGAGGATGGAATACTTCCTGAAATGCTTAAGATGGGAAATGATGAGTTGATGATTGCGCTTTTGAAACATTTTAATGTGGCTTGGGATAATGGTGGAATTCCAGAAGAGTGGAAAAATGGAGTGATTATAAAAATACCAAAAAAGGGAGATTTAAGTGTGTGTGGCAATTGCAGGGGGATAACTTTGACACCTGTAGTTGCAAAAGTTTCCAAAATCTTATTGAACAGAATAGAGCCAGTAATTGACAAAATTTTAAGAGAAGTACAAGAGGGATTTAGGAAGGGTCGAAGTTGTAATGATCAGATTTTTATTGTAAGGCATCTAATGAGATGAAAATGCCACTTAGTATGCGTTTTGTGGATTTTGAAAAGGCGTTTGATAGTATTTCACGCAGAGCTATGTTGAAAATTAAGAAATTCTATGGAATACCAGAAAAGTTTGCAAATATTATTAGAAGCCAGAATGAAGGAAATTCTTATAAGGTAATGGTGGGTGATTCTTTGAGTGATCCATTTCAAGTTAGGTCAGGGGTGATTCAAGGAGAGTTCTTTCGCCTTTGCTGTTTGTTTTGTTTATGGATTATGTTATGCAAAAGGTTGTAAGGAGAACAGGTGCAGGAATTAACTGGAAAGAAAATAAGAGGCTGATGGATTTGAACTATGCTGATGATATTGTATTGATTTGCGGATGTATTTACGAGATGCAGAGGGTGCTTGATTGTCTGATGGAGGAAGGAGAAAAAGTGGGATTGGTAATAAATTGTGGAAAGACTGAATTTATTAATATGAAAGTAGAGAACCAAATCGATTGTGTAATTGGGAATTATGTGGTGAAATGTAGAAAATTTTAAATATCTGGGAACGATTGTATCATCTAATGGATCATCAAACAATGAAACTGAGGAGAGGATTAGACAGGCTTGGCGAGCTGTTGGAATGTTGAAATCTGTTTGGAATAATAATATGCTTTCGGTACATACTAAAGTACAAGTCCATGGTTAGACCAATTTTAATTTATGGGCCTGAGTCATGGTACAGAAAAATTTCAACAGATCAGAAAGTATTAGGATTTGAGAATAAAATGCTGAGAAGGATTCTTGGGGTTAAGTGGCAAGACAGAGTTACAAATGAAAGAGAAAGGGATATTACGAGAGTGGAACCAGTTGATGAGTATGTGAGACTGTCCCGCTGGAAATGGCTAGGGCACATATATAGAAAAGAAGGCAGTTTAATACAGTATGTGCCAGTGAGGACTGCTAGAGGAAGAAGAGGCAGAGGTAGGTCGAGGGTAACCTGGTTGAGGACAATGAAAAGAGAAGCAGGAGAGGAGTGTTGGTGGGATCTGAAGGTGATGGCAAGAGACAAATATTGGTGGAGAGAGTAACGTTCATCGAGGCACTATGCATCCCGTGGGATGCTACAGGTAATGATTGATTGATTGATTAGATTAACATATATAGGAGTGTTGGTGGGACCAAAAGGGGATGGCAAGAGACAACTATTCGTGGAGAGAGTAACGTTCGTCGAGGCCCTATGCATCCCGTGGGGTGCCATTGGTAATGATTGAATGATTGATCATATATATATATATATATATATATATATATATATATATATATATATATATATATATATATATATATATATATGAGAGAGAGAGAGAGAGAGGGCACTTGTTAGGGGCGTTAATCTGAAAAGACCTACAAATGTGTCCTGTCTGAACATCTGACGCAGGACTAAACAGCGCTGATAACAGAGCAGGAGTGGGGAATACAGTCTGTTAAATTAGTGTGTGTGTGTGTGTGTGTGTGTGTGTGTGTGTATGTGAGAGAGAGAGAGAGAGAGAGAGAGAGAGAGAGAGAGAGAGAGAGAGAAAGAGAGAACGACGTTAGTCAAAAGGTAATGGTGGCAAGAGTAAAATGACTGAGAGGCTCTGAACTGGAATACAGAAACAAAATAGAAAATACTGTACACGTGTTCAGATACCCAGACAGGGTTTTTGGCAGAGAAATTGCTGTGGAGTGTGAACTGAAGGAAAAATTACAAGAAAGGAAAGTCTGAGGGACATAGATTCAGTGACTTGAACCAGTAACGTGTACGCATGGGGATAGTCAATGCCTTTTATGTTAGTATGTAGGCTATCATTTCCCGTACTAATGTGCATATATAAAACGTTATCGATGCTTCAAGGTCTACAGTACATTATAAAATGAGTGCTGTCATTACTAGTTTCAGCATAAATGCCTGCAGTGTGACCTAGAGAAACGAATGGATACATGGAAATCCGTAAAGATGTGCTGGAAATGTTGCTGCAGGAATTTTTTCTGAGTATTTTTTAAGGTGATAAGGTGAGGAATATTATAAGGCAATCTTGCCATGCCAACCCAAGAGAGAGTGAAATTCTCAGTAGGAAAGTGAAAAAATGTGGGCGGGATGAAGTGACGGGCCGTAATTTGAAAGGGTGGTGTGTCATTGGTAGAGCAGTTATTACTGTGAGAGTAAATAAAGACATGGAGACCACTTCGCGAAGTCCATACCCCACAGGATGACAGAGAAACTGAATTACTAGGGAGCCTGTTCATACTAATTACATGCTTACTTTACCAACACACTCGATGAATTATAGGATATTCCAATCCTTCCTCGATTTAAGATTAGGAAGTGTAAAA
Organism: Coenobita brevimanus; assembly: GCF_032717465.1. Taxonomy (NCBI): domain Eukaryota; kingdom Metazoa; phylum Arthropoda; class Malacostraca; order Decapoda; family Coenobitidae; genus Coenobita; species Coenobita brevimanus. The sequence continues at coordinate 4,032,812 of NC_137008.1, read as the reverse complement.
GATGTTTTGGACGTACAGGAGTATGAGTCGAAAGCAATATTACGAGGATGGATGGAAGTGAACTAAGATATAAATTCATTACTATTACGCATATAATATACGTGACAGACAGCCAGGACAAATATGGGGGGAAGATGTGAGGACTGGGAGAAGTTGGAGAGGGTAATGCTTAAGGATGGTGTGGAGTTAAATATTGGTGATTGAAATTACATATAACAGAAGGGATTATAATAGCGGAAAGGAGTATCAACTTATTTCGGAGTGCGGTGGCACTGAGTATGTAGGAGTGGCGCAGGTTCAAACTGGTGTCCCGTTCTATAGAGTATAAGAGCAATCGCTCGAAAACGATTGCAAACTTATTTCTAAGTTAATGAACTAAAAGACCTTCACCATTCAAGTGCAAAACTACTCGCAGAGTCTTGCTAACCATCGTTGGAGTCGCATAATCGAACCGCAAAAATATCGATTTCCTTCTTTCTTTCTTTCTTGCTTTCTTTCTTTGTTCATCAGTCATTACTCCAAAACAAAAAGGCATACGCGAGCCGAGCGTACCATACACTGAAACGCAGCTTGTCAAATGTAGATGTTTCTTTTCATGTTTAGAAAAACATTCAGGCTATAGTTCTGGAGTTACAGCCTGAAAATCGCATCGCTGTCACTCGTTAGTGCGCCATTTTGCGCAATATTGGTTAGCAACAGCTCGCCTACAGCTAAAAAACGTACCAAAACACTTCTTATCACGGAAAAGTACCCTCGTTTTAGTCTTTCAGTATGCTATATATGTAACAATCCAAATCTAACACTTGCTTTATGCGTAATTATACCTCCACAGAAAGATCGTAACTTCAAAACGAAAATCTCTTTCTAAAATTATTGTTAAGAAGTAGGAATGGAAAAAGAGCACAAATATGAAAGAAAAAAAGAAAAAAGAAAGCACAGAAACTAGAGGGCATTCAGGATAGGAGGAGATTTGGAGACCTATACCCATTACTACATTCCACCAGCTACAAGTCTGTGTAGCTAAAGTGTGGATGTAATAATGGGCATAGGTCTCCAGATCTCCTCTCATCCTGAATGTTCTCTTGTTTCTGTGCTTTTTTCATCTCTTATCTGTGCACTTTTGCCCCTCCTACTTCTTGACAATAATTTTAGAATAAAATTTTTGTTTTTTAGTAGGATAGAAACTGGAGAGAAAATTATGTGAAGTTTAACTATTGAGAGTGATGGCCTAAAAAAAAATATACGACATAGAAGGTAAGGGGAGGGGGAGAAAAATCTTTCGACAATCCATGTACGCAATGGAAAGAGAAGGAGGAGGAGAAAGATGAAAACTTAGACTAACACCCACGCCCTACAATTGGTTCTATGAGCAGAGCATTTGACTTTGCTCTGTGACCTTGACCATTGAAGGATTGTCCTCAAAATCGCATCCTGTAATTCTTCCCCTATGTTGAATCCTTCCACAAAGTGTTGTTGAAATCGAATAAAACTCTAGTTGACCTTACTCTATGACCTTGACCAGTGCCCTACTCTTCTTAAAAGTTGTCTGTCAACCCCCTGGTTGGTCCTCAGATCTTCCACCAAGTTTATATCAGATCAAAACTTCACTTTGACCTTGTATTGTGCCCTAGATCTTAAACTGCTAGTTCTCAGTTGTAATCCCATTAATCTGGGCTTAACCTATTACTATTATCTAAGTTTACAAGAGCCTCACGACCGTCTCGGGCCACTCTAAATTAGAACCATCTCTAAACCACTCTTTGCTTTTGAGGAATTGCATAGGTCCAAAAAACACTTGCCTCCGAAAGCGCAGTTTCTGAACAGCTGGCACCACCAACCACCATCATCATTACAGCAACCACCACTACCATCATCATCACAGCTACCACCACCACCACCACCGCCACCACCTTCATTACAGCAACCACCACTACCATCATCATCACAGCTACCACCACCACCACCACCGCCACCACCATCATCACAGCTGCTGTCAACACCAACATCACAACTACCACCATCATCATCATCATCACATCTATCACCACCACCACTATCACTGCCACAGCTACCACCACCACCACCACTACTACAGCTACCACCACCACCACCACTACTACAGCTGCCACCACCATCACCATCACCATCATCATCACAGCTGCCACCACCACCACCATCATAATCACAGCTACCACCACCACCACCACCACCATCACAGATGCCAACAGCACCACCATCACAGCTACCACCAGCACTGTCATTACAGCTGTTGTCAACACCAACATCACAGCTACCACCACCATCATCATCACCACATCTTCCACCACCATTATAACTACCACTGCCACAGCTATTTACTACCACCACCATCATTATCACAACTACCACCACCACCACCACCACTACCAGTACCACAGCTCCCACCACCATCATGGCTGCCAACACCACCACAATCACATCTGCCAACACCACCACCATCACAGCTACCACCACCACCACCACCACCATCACAGCTACCACTACCACCACCACCATCACAGCTACCATCATCACCACCACAACCACCCCCACCACAGCTACCACCACTCCCACAGCTGCCAGCACCATCACAATCACTACTATGACCACCACCATAACAGATACCACCACTATCTTAACCAAGACTACTACCACCACCACCACCGTCCCAGCTACTAACACCACCATCATCATCACAGCTACCATCAGCCACCAGCACCACAACCATCTTCATTTTCTGCTCAATAAAATCATATCTTCGTAGCATCAGTGAATAAACAGACATCAGACTGTAGATGAAAGATGAACAACTCTTTATGTCTGTCTGTCTGTCTGTCTCTCTCTAACGATGTAAGAAACTTCACGGAAAAGCCCAGCCCACTCTTCCACGTGCATATTTTGTAACACCTATGACGACAGTTACTGGGGCTTAAAATACCTCTTAAATTTCAAATGATATCAAATTGAAACTGTCCTATTAGTGGCTCATTTCTAATTATCCAGCAAAGATTCATAAAGATCTCGTTTCCAGGTTTGACTGACACACACAGACGTATATATATATATATATATATATATATATATATATATATATATATAGAGAGAGAGAGAGAGAGAGAGAGAGAGAGAGAGAGAGAGAGACCGCAATAACAGTTCCCTCCAAGAGAAAAACAAATACAAGAGAGAGCCAAATTCAAGATCCATTCATTTCGAGATGCCTAGACACACTGCATTGAAAGACTGGAGATCATAGGCAGCAGGAAATACAGACAGAGGGAGACAGTTCCAGAGTTGACCTGTTGCATAAATGAAGGATTGGGAGTAACGGTTAACTCTTGCATTAGAGAGCTGGACAGAAAAGGGATGAGAGTTTGCTGCTAGACGGATGCTATGCGCCCATCGTAAAGGTGGAGGAATGCATGCAGACAGTTCAGAGGAGCAGTGACCATTAAAGTAGCGATAGAAAAGAGATAAAGATGCAACAGTGCAGCGAAGAGACAGAGGTTGAAGGGAGTCAGTAAGAGGAGAAGAGTTAATGAGACGAAAAGCCTTTGACTCCACCCTATTGAGAAGAGCTGTATGTGGGGAGCCTCCCCACACATGAGAGTTGTACTCCACACAGGGGCAGATAAAACCCCTGTATAGAGTCAACAACTGTGCGGGGGTAAAGAAAGAACGGAGTCGGCTTAGCACACCCAATCTCTTGGAAGCAGTTTTTACAAGAGATGTAATATGATCTTTCCAAGATAAGTCCCGAGTAAATGAAACCCCAAGCATATTCAATGATGATGCAGGATTAAGCTGAATATTATTAAACATTAGTGGGTACACCTGTGGAAGATTTTGACGGGTTGATAGGTGTAAGAACTGTGTCTTAGATGCATTAAAAACAACAAGATTATTTTTACCCCAGTCAGAGATACAAGGCAAGTCAGACATTAGGTGTGCCATAGCCTTATCCCTTGTTTGTTGAAGTAACTGCTGAGATGGGCGTTGCGAGAACCGAATGGAAAGGTGAAGGGTGGAGTCATCAGCGTATGAGTGGATAGGGTTAGATGTACAGATTAGAAGGTCATTGATGAATAAAAGGAGGAGAGTTGGTGATAGGACAGAGCCCTGAGGAACACCACTGTTGATAGATCTAGGAGAAGAACGATGGCTGTCTACAACAGCAGCTATTGAACAACCAGAAAGGAAGCTAGCGATGAAGGCACAGATAGAAGGATAGAAACTGTAAGAGGGCAGTTTGGAAATTAAGGATTTATGCCAGACTCGATCAAAAGCCTTTGAGATGTCAAGTGCAATGGCAAAACTTTCGCCAAAGTCCCGAAAGGAGGATGACCAGGAGAAGATAGCCAGTGGAGCTTCCCTGACGGAACCCGTACTGACGATCAGAAAGAAGGTTGTGATAAGAAAGTTACCTTAAAATTTTTTTATTGAGAATTGACTCGAAAACTTTTGATATATATATATATATATATATATATATATATATATATATATATATATATATATATATATATATATATATATATATATATATATCGGGACAGCCGAACACTAGGTAATGTCACTGATCCCGACTATGCTGAAGCAAGCTCGTGTGGGGCAAGAGTTTATAAAATGGAGAAGAATTTTGGGCGGTATTCCCCTCGACCCCTTAGCCTACCTGACACACCCATTAATCTCGACTTAGGGAGGGTCGGCAGGAGAGAAGGAAGTGGAGGAGATGAAAATGAAGAGGACGCTGAAAACTACTATACAGAGAGAGTGTCACAAGTTGCTGGAAATGGCATATAAATCTGTTTCAGTCGACACCATGAGGAAATTATAACAAAGACAGCGGAGCATGATGAGCTGCAGTGAACTTAGAGACGGTGGGAGACAGGGGAAATTGCTGAAGAGGGAAGAAATGAGGGGTGAAAATAGGCGATGACAGTGAAATATGTAAAGTTCATGAGAACTTTCAAACGTTTACCTGACTCTTGTGGAGTACCACAAGAGTCAGGTGAGGCTTGGAGTGAACAAACAGGGGTCATGTGAGAATGTACTGCTCAAGAAAATAACTACATTTATTAGGCGATTACGAGAAGGTACCCCTAATTATAATACTGCATACGTGATTCAGGCGACGCTAGATAGTTCAAGTGAGAAACAATACAGTGCTCCAAGAACTAGATAGAAACACAACCATAAGGGTGAAGAGCAGTGTACAGGCTTAGGTGGTTGGCAGACGGGACCGATTTGGATGTGTCTCGGGAAATAAAATTATATAATATTGTCTGCATAGCCCATTATATTTCCACATTATTTTAGTATTAGCTCTCAAAAAAAAAAAAAAATCGTTGTTAGGGTCAAGCACACCATAAAGGTTATAGAATACTACAGCCTCACTTTATTTTCTACCCCAGAAGAAAAACCACTTTTGAGGACAGTATCCTCGAGCCCCTAACAAACCTACTGTACATCGCATCCCATGTTCTTAACACCTGCTCTACATGATCACAGTGCACACGCAGCATTATCATTGCCGCCGCCTCAATATCAGCTTACTTATTCATAATATATCATAATACTGTTGACAAGTGTTGAATAAATTACGAATTACATGCACATGACAGAGTGGATAGCCAAGAAATGTGGATAATATTAAAAATATAATTTATGGAGTAAATGGGGAGTTGTTGAATGCTGTGTAGAGTATACGTGAGGTTCCTAATTTTGCACTGCGTGTGGATAGTGAACTGACTGATTTTTTTTTATCTGAATGTTGGACTGAAACAGGATTGTGTCATGTCTCCATGGTTGTTCGATTTGTATATCAATGAGGTTATAAATGTGATACAAGGTAGGGCAGTGGATGTTGGAGCAGCCCTAATGAGTGAGGGCAGAGTTTGGAGACTTTCTGTACTGATGTTTACTCATGATACTGTATTGTTAAGTGAAGACGAAGGGGAGCCGCCAAGCTTAATGAATTAATTTGGCAGAGTTTGTAAAGAATGGAATCTAAAGGGGAATGTAGGGAAAAGTAAAGTTGTGGTCTTCGAGACAAATGAAGTCACTGAATGTACTGTGATGTTCGATGATGAGGAAATGGAAAATGTGAGTGCATTTAAGTACTTGGGTAGTGTGATTAGTAAGGATGGAAGTTTGGAGGATGAAGTGCTTGAAAGGGTACAGTAAGGAAGAAAGGTTACTGGTTCTTTGATAGCAGTGATAAAAAACAGGGAAGTGAGCATGGATGTAAAAAAAAATCTCTGCATAATGGTATTGTGATACCAACCCTAACGTATGGAAGTGAAGCTTGGACCTTGTTGGCGGGACACAAGTCAAGAGTGAAAGCAGTGGAAATGAGTTACTTGACAGGAGCATGTGGAGTTACATGGAAAGACAGACTGACAAGTGGGGACATGAAGGAGAGTTGTGGTGTGGATGTAGATGTGATAGAAAACGTTAGCAGTAATTCACTGAGGTGGTTTGGCCATGTCGAGAGGATGGAGAGAGAGAGAGACTAACGAGAAGAATGTGCTTGAGTAAGGCGGTTGCGGGGATAGAGGGAGGGGGAGGTCGAGAGAGGGGAGTGAGCTGGAGGTAGGGCAGTGAAATGGCTGGAGACAGGGCGACATGGACACGCTTTGTTTGTGGCCACCCCTTACGGGATTAAGGCGTCTAACAACAGATAAGCATCATGTGTTAGCATCACATGTTGCACTGACCTCATCAGTACAGTGTGGGAATGCTTCTGGTTCAGACTATCAAAAATGACATGTTGAGTAGTACACCTCCTCTTCTCCCCAGTACGTATAAATTGTACCTTCATTACACTATTCATACAGACATATGCACTGTCCTATATAAATCGTCTTCCTCATCCCATGTAGACAACTGTGATAACGAAGTCTTACATAATTGTGTAGAACTATATGCACAGTAAATCTATGGCAGTTTCATTCTCATTGCATTGTCTCTGCTTAGACATCGGCCACTTTAAATTTTGTCCCTATCTATCTATCTATTGCCCGAAGCCCTAATCCCGCAAAGGGTGGCCGCAGACAAAATGCCTCCAAGTAGCTCTGTCACCCACCATTTGACTACCCTCCCCCCAACTCACCCCCCCCTCCCTCATATGCCTCTCAACTATATCCCTTTACCTCATCCTCGGTCTACCTCTCCCTCTCCCTCCCTCCACCTCACCTACATACACCCTCTTAGTCAGTCTTTCATTCTCCATTCTCTCCACATGTCCAGACCACCCCAGTGTATTTCTCCTAATCTTCTCAACCACATCCACATCCACCCCACAAAGTTCCTCCACTTCTTCATTCGTCAACTTGTCCCTCCATGTCACTCCACATGCTTCTCTCAAGTAACCCATTTCCACTGATCTCACTCTTGACTTGTTCCCCTCTTGCAAGGTCCACGCCTCGCTTCCATACGTCAGGGTAGGGATCACAATACTATCATGCAGTGACTTCTTAACTTCCATACTCACCTCCCTATTTCTCATCACTGCTTTCAGTGAACCAACAATCTTCCTTCCCTGCTGTACCCTTTCACGCACTTCATCCCCCAAATTTCCATCCTTATTCATCACACTACCCAAGTAATTGAATGCGCTCACATTCTCCGTATCCTCGCCATCCAACCTCCCTGTACATTCTGTGACTTCATTCCTCTCAAACACCATAACTTTACTTTTATTTACATTAACTTTCAGCTTCCTCCTCCTACACACTGTCCCAAATTCATTCACCAAACCTTGCAACTCCCATTCATCTTCACTCAACAATACTGTATCATCAGCAAACAGCAACAGCGGAATCTTCCAAATCTCACCCTCATTCATTAGAGCCACCCCCACATCCACTGCCCCACCTTGCACCCCATCCATGTATATATCAAACAGCCATGGAAACATCACACAACCCTGTTTCAGTCCCACATTGAGATCAAAGAACTCCTGCTCACCATCCACTCGCACCGTAGCCCTAGCTCCTTCGTACATACGAAGTACTCTTCACAGCACTCAACAATTTCCCCTCCTCTCCATATATATATTCTTAATACCTTCCACATACCTTGCCTATCTATTCTGTCATGAGCTTTCTCCAAGTCCATGAAGGCAGCATACACTTTCTTTTCCTTCTCTAGATACTTCTCCACTAAACATCTTAGAACAAATATCTGATCTACACACCATTTCCCCTTCCTAAATCCCCCTTGTTCTTCTCCAACTAGCTCCTCTGTCATATGCCTAACCCTATCAATGAGTATTTTATCATATATTTTACCAGTCACACTAAGAAGGCAAATACCCCTATGGTTACAACATACTCCTCTCTCCCCTTTTCCTTTGTATAAAGGAACAGTTATACCTGATTTCTAGTCCTCTGGAACCCTACCCTCTTCCCAAGCCGATCTACACAACTTCCATATCCACTCCACAACAATCTCACCCCCATACCTAAGCATTTCACCACACACTCCATCAATTCCTGGGGCCTTTCCCAACTTGATCTTCTTTTTTGTGACTCTGTGAAAATTTTGTTATTTTGTATTTTATACACACACACACACACACACACACACACACACACACACACACACCATGCACTGGAACTTTTCGAAGAGTAGTCTGAATTTTGTTCCTCTAAATCACTGAATGTTAATCTCTCTCTCTCTCTCTCTCTCTCTCTCTCTCTCTCTCTCTCTCTCTCTCTCTCTCTCTCCCTTGTATTACCTACATTTTCTTCGCACCACTCATTCCTCAACTGTTTCTTTGTCTAGCTCTCACATTCCTAAAAATCTGTTGCGTAGACAACATATTTTATCCTTTTTTGAGTCACTGTCAGTAAATTTTCCATCCACTCGCTTTATTCCCACATCTGTCTCCACCTCCTACTATATCATTTACTTCCCAAGAAAGACTCTCTTGAGAGTCTATTCAAGCCTCCATCACCCACCCAATCCCTAGGGAGTCATCAACTTCCGCACCGCTGGTTCATCTGATCGTGCAAAAAAAATCCAGAGCACCAAATTTCAAAGAGAGTGAATGGAGTGCGTGAGCACTTGACAGAAGCTTTATTAAGAGCGAAGTGGTATGACTGCTCGATCTTGATTGCCTGTGGTGGGGGCTGACAGGGTGGGTGTGAGGTGTGGTTCGCTGTGGGGTGTCCTGGTGTATCCGAGAAGAGGAGTCGGTGTTTCAGTCGTTGCACAGCAGACTTTTTTTTTTTTTTTTTTTTCAATAATCCTGATTTTACGCAGAATATGAAAAAAAAAAGAAAAAAAGTGGCCTGACGGGCAAGAGCTAAATGCATTCTATTTCCTTGTTTTGCTTTCACGATGAGAATACTAAGTTTTCTACGTCATTTCTGAGATATGTATTTGTGTATTTTTTTTTTTTTAGTTATGTTTGTAAAACATGTCAACGTTTGTTGTCATACATTTCCAGTAGAGAAAAGGAAAGGGGAAAATGTGACCCAGAGGTTCATCATTGCCTGATATCATCCTTCAGGTCTCCAGATACTTGAATAACACTCAGAGTCGTGCACAGTCAGTCACATGTTCCACTCACCTAGCTCATCACCATGTCAGTCATTCAGTTACCTGGCGCCACATTCTCGTTTCTCTATCGACACAGTTACAATTCCTGTTCCTATGATGTACACCCACTAAAAAAAAAATATGCAGGTCTACAGAATTAAAATCTTTAAAATTTTTGAAAGTCGGATTAGTTATTTCTAACTGCACTTAAGAACACAATAAAAAAATACTTGCAGAATGTTTCCATCACACTACACGTTAATACAAACGTAAAAAGAAATTTAATTAAATATAGAAAATTATAATTTTCAACTGATGTATACAATATTGTTCTAAATAAAATGAAAATGAAAATATTTAGTAAATGTAATTTTTTAATCATATAAAGGAATCTGTTTTTTGACTTAAAACCAATAAAAAGTGCCAAAAGTATAAAATAAGCCTTTTTGAGTGTTTTCCAATGGCTTTGGAACCAACACTATAGTTTTTGGCTTTAGAGTTAGAAAAGGCTGATTTTATCGTTTTGAATTTTATAAGATCTAAAAAAGCTGATTTTAGAGTTTTGGCTTTGTTTTTGTAGGTTTTTAAGGCTTTTAGGGCCAAAAAAGGGCAAAATAAATGGCATAACATAAAATATTTAAATGAAACACAATATCAGTATTAAACTAAAAAAGATTATCGATAAAGTGGCCGTAAAGTTGTCCACGAGATGCGTGTTGCCCTTCATGAATATTAGCATTTCAAAGTTTTCATCAGACAGGGATGATCTCTTGGCCCTCAGTAAGTCTTTCCCCATAGAGAACAAACGCTTCACTGCAGGACTGGAGGGGATGGCTGCGTTGAACTTGGTGAACAAGTCCACCAACACTTGCTCACTCAAGAAGACAGTATCTGTCAGCAAGTCCTTGGAGTCGGCCACCAGCTAGGTCTTCACGAAGTTCTGGGCCTTGCCCTTGAGTGACTTGTGGCTCCTACCGCCCAGTTTTGGCTGGGTGACAGCACTAAAAAAGTCATCCTCCTCTTCCTCGTTGTTGCTGCCTCCACTGTTGCTGTTCACTTCATCAGACTGCTTCCTCATGGCCTCCTCGACTTTACCCCCATGCTTTTCCTCACCTTGGCGACCTTGGTGCTATCAAAATTCTCCAACCAGATGAGGCAAAACCTGGGGTTGAAGGCTGCAGCCAGCTGGCATTCCTCAACCTCCAGGAGGAGCCCGAACCTTTAGCCAAAAGTGCGTCAACCAAGGAGCTACAGTAAACAAAGCCCATGGACTTAAGTGTCTTAGGCCAGAAGACCGTTGCAACAACTGTTGGCAGCAGAGTCCTAAGGTAGGCTTGGTCCTCCCCCTGGATCTTGTCGAGCACTTTGGCCACAGGTGACATGACCTTGGCAAACCCCTTCAGTAAGTCAGCATCCTGGTCATTGAAGCTGTTGACCTTCAGCTGGGTCATGGCTCTGTGAAGAGCAGACCTCTTAGTCTCCAGGATGGTGCTGAGGACCACACAGAGTCATAGGTGGAGTTCCACCTCGTCATGTTGGAGACAACCAGCCCCCTCCCCACCTCAGCACGGATGCTGTCTAGTGCCACAGTGCTGTGGCCTTGCAGGTTCCGGAGGGTGCGTGCCTTGTCCATTGCAGCCCTTTTGGGGCCCCTGAACATTGCACTTTTCATTGCAGTATCTGTATCTTTGCTGCTCGCACCTCATGTGGGCTGGCAGGTTGATGGGATTGCCAATGATGGTGTTGACATCGTCAGGCCCAGCCAGGGAGTCTGCCAGGGAGACAAACTCCAACTCTTGCTCATCCACGGATCCAGCCAACAGGGCACCCACAGCATCATCTTCAGGGTCGGCGTCCACATCCTGAGCCACTGGCAGGTTTGGCAGTGTGTCAGCCTCTCCCCCAAACTGGACAAAGGCTTTCACAATATTGCTGTCATTGTCTGTGGTAGTCCTGCTGACTTTTTTCTCAATGTGAATTCATAGTAGATTGATCAAGCTCTGTGCAAGCACATCATAGATATGATGGCCTTTCAGCCTGATGCACACGAGCACTGCTTGCTGCCTCTGCCTATTGGTGGGGTTCAACCAGTGGACAGTCATGCCCAGGCAGCCTTTCTTGTGGGCTGACCAGCAGCCAGCTGTGGTGGCCACCTACTAAACATCGCCAAGAACTCTGAAATTTGAAAAAAAAAAAAAAAAAAAAATGTTTTAGAGTTTTAATGTTTAAAGGATAAATTTCCATTTCGTGAAAAAAATTAACTCAAGTAAAAAAATGATAACTATGTCAGTTACCTGATCAAGTATTGCTTCAAGTCAGTATGTGAATTAACGATTCGCCTGCCCAGTGTCCTCCTCGAGATGGAGCTCTTTCTGGGGTTCAATGTCTTGACCAGCCTCTCGAACGTGTCAGACTCTACAATGTGGAGTGGCAGCATGTTGGCTACAAACAAGTCGACGATCCTTCGATCCGCAGCAGCCTGAGGTTCGCCATTGCAAGTAGCAGTGACGCCAAAGGGCTCGCCAATGATTTGCTGGCATGCTTTCTTGGCAGCAGGAAGTTAAAAGAAACTTGGAAATACCGGAATGCTGCTGCCACTGCTGGAACCAGAAGAAAACCTGTGCTTGGCTTTTCCACGAGATGAACCTGCCATGACCTTCTCAAACTGCATTAACTTGGTGGGGTGGGTTCTCTTGATGTGCTGATTGAGGTTGTTGTAGCTTGTCATGTGCCCCTTGATTGGGACAGTCTTGGGCAGCCACAGCTTGCAGTTGAAAATCAACTTGTCTCCTTCCCTTGACTTGAAGAAGAAGTAGTCGTCCAGGTGGGGCCAGGGGTTTTGAGCCTGCTCCTGCCGAGGTCCAGCGGCAATGACAGTTTCAACCTAAACAACGTCATCAACAGATTCAAGTTCTTGAGATGCCATCATGCCATGATATAAAAATCAAAATTACACAAGTGTCTGTATTAAAAATCTGAAAATAATAGAAGTTTTTAAAAGTTTGTGAAATGTCAAGTGCTACCTCTATACATATACAGTACGTAAGAGAATATAATATGCTAAACACGCACGGACGATGGAAATGCAATAGAATGTATGTAGTGTGGTAGATGAATTGTGAAGCCATGGCTGTTACTGGCAATTACCAAAGACAAAAGAGGCAAAAGAGCCTTTGTAATCCGATACACCAAATCCACAATACACACGCAAACACGGAACTCAGTCTCATATGACGCACAATATTCGGATATGTCAACGGCCGTGGCTAGGCTAAGGTAAATTAAATAGAACAGATGAGTAACTGGTTATCATATAATTTTGGGTTAATGGACTTGAGTTAATGAAAGTGATATGTAACGGAAGTTAATTAGTCTGATAATGATTTTCACAGTTAACTTAAAAGTGACATCGTTAACGAAATTTTAACTTCGTTAATTAACGATAAACGGATTAACGGTTTGGTGCCCAGCTTTGATAATTAGTAGTATAATAATGCATATGTTTTGATATATAGTTGTTGTATGAAGTGGTAGGAATGCTCAGCTTAGTTGCTGAGAGCCTGTTGTGACCTGGTCAGAGTATCTACAAGTTAGTCAAGCGTCAGCAAAACGTGACCATGCCGTGCTTGCCCTATAGCCTGCTTCCATGATCCCGCTCATAGCATATACAGATCACTCAGACCGGTAGCAGAGAAGATCTGGCAGTGAGACATCTTCAGTTGTGTTGTAGCTGAACTCTCCAATAAATTGTGAAGACATCGTGTAGTGGTTTCTCAACCTGTTTCTTCTGTGTTAGGCTGCCGTCAGTCAACTCCTGACACACACACACACACACACACACACACACACACACACACACACACACACACACACGTTGTCCTTAAGTCTGAATCCTAAGAACTTTTGTTGTACTGCTGCCAGACACTTTTGCTCAAGTCTGGACAGATATTTTGAGGTACAGGACTGAATGCGGCCTTAATAATCCTTACACTAACACAAATTTTTACATCCTGAATAAAATCGTCTGTTGGTGGCCAGTGTAAAAGAGAAATTCGTCTTTGTGTAGAAGTTAAAGGCCGTACACCAGATCGCCAAGGAGGCTTCGTAACACTTCTCCCTTAACGACTTTTTCTGCACATTACAACTTGATATCCTCTACTGTTAGTGGCCCTAATTTGATCTGTTGAAATTACCTATTAAGGCGTAATATGCAATATAAATTGCTAAGGACGAGGTGCTACGAAGCCTGCTGTCACCTGTGCCACCATAAACACAACCCAAGTCTAGTTCCACGTCAAGAATCCCACTGACTACCAGGACACACACACACACACACACACACACACACACACACACACACACACACACCAAATCTGCCTACGCCTGTGCATCCAACCACTGTAGTAATCCATTTATATATATATATATATATATATATATATGTATGTATGATGGAGTAATTTCTGACTTGAGGGGTAATTTGGGACAAATTAGTTAATTATGTAATTATTTAATTAGAGAATTCCAATATATCTAAATCTTAATTTTTGGACCTGTATAGGTTAGGGTACTAAATTCCCAAGAATTTGATGTATTTTTAAAATCATAGAATATTAAATCTCCTTCCTCAGGCTGCCCTTTAAATGAAGACCTTTAAACCCTGCCTCTAGAACCCGGAAACACTTTAGTTTTTCTATCAGACTTCGCATACAGCTGCAGGCCTGAAACTTGGAGGCCAGAATCCTTATCCCATGAGGTAAGTTTGCAGACATGTTTTATGGATCTAAGTTATATGAAACTTGTTAAAAGTGCTATACAACAGACACAGGGTAATTTGGGACGGGGTGATCTAAAAGCGCTTTTCTTAGGTTTTTTAGTACGTTTTGAATATGCGCTCTACAATAACACAAATTTCATGCTTAACTTAATGTTATATGAATCCTACAACCATTTTCTCTCTTTCCAGGCCAGGATGCCAAGGACATACACACCTGTGCCAGGTGCCAACCGCCTGAGGTACTCCACTGACGCCCGCAACGCAGCTTTGGCGGCAGTGGAGAAGGGAATGCCACTCCGAGAAGCTGCCAGAAAGTATTGTGTATCTAAGTCAACGCTGCAAAACATCAAAAAGGGACACACACGCAATCCAGGCAAAATAGGGAGACGGACAGCATTATTTCCCAGTGAGGAATTAGTAATTGCTCAGAACCTGGCTTCACTGGCCGACTTTGGCTATGCAATTGACACAGATGAACTTTTGTTGTTTGTTCAAAACTATGTGAACAGTGTTGGAAAGGGCTGTTCCCGAATTTACCGATGGGAAACCAAGCAGAGATTGGGCTACTGGCTTTTTGAAAAGACACAAGGACTTGCTGACAAACAGAATGTGCCAAAATGTGAGTCGTAAAAGAGCAAGTGTTTCAGAAGCCACTGTAAAGACTTTCTTTGATAATCTGAAGGTGTCACTTGCTGATGTTCCAACCAAGAATATTATAAACTTTGACGAAACAAATCTTTGTGATGACCCTAAAGGGAAGAAAATGTTATTTAGGAAAGGGTGTAAGCATCCAACAAGGGTAATGAATACATCAAAATCGAGGATATCTATCATGTTCGCATGCACTGCAAGTGGTTTTCTCCTATCTCCTTATGTTGTATATAAAGCAGAGCACCTGATGGACACATGGGTTGCAGGTGGACCAATTGGAGCATGCTACAACAGAACAGCCTCAGGATGGTTTGATAGCTACTGCTTTATTGATTGGATGAAGAGAATTGTCATTCCGTACGTCAAGGGTCTGCCAGAGGATGAATACAAGGTCATTATAGGTGACAATCTTGCTTCTCACATGCCAAGCGAAGCTCTAGATTTGTGTGCAAAGCACAAGATCCGGTATATCTTCCTACCGTCTAACAGCACTGGACTTCTGCAGCCCTTAGACGTTGGGGTATATGGACCAATGAAGAGGAAATGGTACAAAGTTCTCACACAGTGGAAGCTGGGTCTGGGGAAAAAGTTTGCCACCCTACCCAAACATTTTCCTCACTTGTTAGCCTCTTTAATAGACCAACTAGAAGATGTGACAGATCTCATAAAAAGTGCATTCAGAGGATCTGGGATTTATTCAATGGATCCAGACAAGATCATAAGAAAAATTAACCACGAAGAACCATCAATTCTACAGACAAGAGAACATGTCTCTGACCTGGTATTAGAGAAACTTAAAGCCGTTACAGAAGCAGACCTCCAGTCCCCAGCTCAAAGAAGAGGAAAGAGATTAAATGTAGAGCCAGGAAAAAGTGTTATCTCAGATGAGCAAACCCCAAGCACCAGTGGATGCAGTGTACCAGCTGTGAATCCCTCTAGGAAAAGAAAGTAAAGAAGAGAAGCATCATCATCTTCTTCAGAGGCATCATCATCTTCAGAGAAAGATGTCGATGATCCCCCTACCTTCAAAGCTAGAGAGAGGTCCCGGTCACCAATATTCCCATCCTCCGAAGATGATGATGCTCCTCCTGTTTCTGACGCCAGTACCAGTATCCCTGAAGTTTCTACCACTACCGGTATCAGTACCAACAATATGCAGGCAAAAGAAGAGTATGAGCTGGAAGAAATGGTGGATCCATTGTCATTTGTAGTGGGAGACTTTGTTGCAGTTCGCTTCGGTGGTCTTGCTTCAAAAAATCCACACTATTACGTTGGGAAAATTGTTCAACTTGATGAACATAAGAAATTGTTCACAGCAGACTACCTGAGAAAAAGTCAGTTACACAAGTCAGTGCAAGGCCTTGTAGCCTTCAAATATCCAGTGATCAAAGATGAATATGAAACAAGTTGTGATTTAAACTAGAGAAACCAATGATTAGTAAAGGTATTCTTTCATTCAAAGACTGCTTCGGCAAGTTGCTGATCCGTTAATTTGTCTCTGGTATATACTTTTTTCTAACATTGTGTTGGATACTTATTTTGTTTGAGACAAGATCATTTTTGTTATGGTTTTCCCATTATACTGCAAGCCGTCCCAGTTAACCCCGAAGTAAGGGGTAAATCGGGACAGCCATATAAAAATTTCTGAAAAATCAGGATAAGAAGGGTGACCACTCCCAACCCTCCAACTATCGTCCAATTGCTTTAACGTCCTGTATTTCAAAAGTTTTCTAGTCAATTCTCAAAAGAGAAATTTTAAGGCATCTTTCCTATCACAACCTTCTTTCCGATCGTCAGTATGGGTTCCGTCAGGGACGCTCCACTGGCGATCTTCTCACCTACCTTTCAGACTCCTGGTCCTCCTCCTTTCGGGACTTTGGCGAAAGCTTTGCCATTGCACTTGACATCTCAAAGGCTTTCGATCGAGTCTGGCATAAATCTTTAATTTCCAAACTGCCCTCCTACGGTTTCTATCCTTCTATCTGTGCCTTCATTGCTAGCTTCCTTTCTGGTCGTTATATAGCCGCTGTTGTAGACGGCCATCGTTCTTCTCCTAGATCTATCAACAGTGGTGTTCCTCAGGGCTCTGTCCTATCACCAACTCTCTTCCTTTTATTCATCAATGACATTCTAAGCTGTACATCTAACCTATCCACTCATACGCTGATGACTCCACCCTTCACCTTTCCATTCGGTTCTCGCAACGACCATCTCAACAGTTACTTCAACAAACAAGGGATGAGGCTATGGCACACCTAATGTCTGACTTGGCTCGTATCTCTGACTGGGGTAAAAATAATATGGTTGATTTTAATGCATCTAAGACTCAGTTCTTACACCTATCAACCCGACAAAATCTTCCACAGGTATACCCACTAATGTTTAATAATATTCAGCCTAACCCTGCATCATCCTTGAACATACTTGGGGTTTCATTTACTCGGGACTTATCTTGGAAAGATCATATTACATCTCTTGTAAAATCTGCTTCCAAGAGATTGGGTGTGCTAAGCCGACTCCGCTCTTTCTTTACCCCTGCACAATTGTTGACTCTATACAGGGGTTTTATCTGCCCCTGTGTGGGGTACAACTCTCATGTGTGGGGAGGCTCCCCACATACAGCTCTTCTCAATAGGGCGGAGTCAAAGGCTTTTCGTCTCATTAACTCTCCTCCTCTTACTGACTCCCTTCAACCTCTGTCTCTTCGCTGCACTGTTGCATCTTTATCTCTTTTCTATCGCTACTTTAATGGTCACTGCTCCTCTGAACTATCTGCTTGCATTCCTCCACCTCTAGGACGGGCGCGTAGCACCCGTCTGGCAGCAAACTCTCATCCCTTTTCTGTCCAACTCTCTAATGCAAGAGTTAACCATTACTCCCAGTCTTTCATTTATGTAACTGGTCAGCTCTGGAACTGTCTCCCTCTGTCTGTATTTCGTGCTGCCTATGATCTCCAGTCTTTCAAACGCAGTGTGTCCAGGCATCTCAAAATGATCGGATCTTGAATTTGGCTCTCTATTGTATTTTGTTTTTCTCTTGGAGGGAACTGTTACTGCGGTCTCATGGCCTTTGGTTCCTTCTTCCTAGCATTAAAAAAAAAAAAAACTATGATCTCTAATCCAAAGAAATAAAATGTTTATTTTGAAATAAATTGTTAATTTATTATCCCAAAATTACTAAAAATTGTCCGAAATTACCCAATCTTACGGGTATATATATGTATATCAGAAAAAGTTTGTCTGTTTGTCTGTCACACCTCTCTGCTAATCGAGGGGGATGGATATAGAACTCTCTAAACAGTTCGAACAAGTGTAACTTTTTGCGACGACTTTAGATATGTACATTACAGTTGCTAAAGCAGCATCCCTGACGGTCATGGTTAGAATTACTCTGAAATATTCGTCAGTATGATCGAAACATGGTAGCCAGTAACCTTAGTTTTTACCAGCCGCGACAGCGAACTTGGTACTGTTTTCAGTTTGTGTGTGTGTGTGTGTGTGTGTGTGTGTGTGTGTGTGTGTGTCTGTGTCTGTTAGCACGATGACTTTGCAACCACTCAAGATATCATTACAAAATTTTACAGGTGTGCAGTAGGGATGAACATCTTCTACGAGTATTGTTTTCAGTTTGTCCGTCTGTCTGTGTGTCTGTTAACACGATAACTTCGACGCCGCTCAAGGTATCATAAAAAAAAATTTGCAGGTGTATAGTAGGGATAACAATCTCCTACGAATTCAAAATTGGTGTAAGTCGGGTCAGTATGTCTCTCATTACGATAACTTCGCAAATGCTCAAGACATCATCACAAGATTTTACTGGTGTGTGATAGGGATGAAAATCTACGAGTAATGTTTTCAGTTTGTCTGTGTGCCTGTGTGCCTGTTAGCACGATTACTTTGCAACCACTCAAGATAACATCACAAAATTTTACAGATGTGTAGTAGGGATGAACATCTACGAGTTAGAAACTGGAGAAAGTAGGTCAAGGTCATATTCCAAGCCGCGCTACATATGTATCGTCTCGCGGCTGGTGTGATTCCCCCCTTGGGGGGGCCTCTTTTTTTCTCTATAGCCATAATATTATTAGCTACAATGTGTAGGATGGGAGGGGAGATTGGTGGGATGGGTGGGCAGGGTTGGTGCTCGGGTGGGTAGGGAGAAAATTGGTCCATGGTAGAAATGGGCCAAAGGGGACTACATCACTGAGAAGATGGGCTATAATAAAAAAATAAGTTCAGTGGGCAAAACAGGACCCCATGGGTCTTCACCCATTGGAGGAGTGGTCATCCAGGGTCCCAGGCAATGTCGATACGCATGATCATAGAGTTTTACCTGGCCAGCACCGGATACCACTGCTATGGTGGTACCAATCTTAAGTGGCGGTTTGGGTGGGGCACGAACCTCTGTACAGTGTTGCCACGTGTTCCATACCCGCTATGTGAACGGCTCTGATATATGTAATAGGCATCACAATAAGTTAAACACATAAAAATATAATGGTAACGTGTGTATTATAATATAAGAAAGAACAGTAAACTGATTATGCGTGAAATATTTATACGGCAATACAGAAACGTGGCATAATTATTTTAAAGTGTTGCTTAAAAAAAAGTAGTCACTTTTATTGGCTGTTACCGTATTTCTGGGGTTGGTAATAATGTCACAAATATGATTATAAGATAATGTGCAGGAATATAAGCAAAAATATGCCACTTTCTTAGTAAAAAAAAATATATATACATGAAACCCTCGTGAGCGGCAACACTCACACACACCCAGTCCGACCTGGGCATCTGTGAGGGATAGAGGAATAGGCCTGTTTGGGGACACCTCTCAAAAAAAACGCGCCAAGACTTTAATCTCCTGGGTGGTGTGGAAATAAAGTCAAATTTACAATATGTACATTATAACGTAAAAGAAAATGACCAAAATGTATCCTAAAATACCACAGACGAGAGAGAGAGAGAGAGAGAGAGAGAGAGAGAGAGAGAGAGGGAAGGCAGACCAGGGGCAGTGTTGAGTGTAGCTGAGTGAGAGATGGAGGAAGGGAGGGAACGAAGGAGGGAGAGAGTGATTGAATGAAAACAAATCATGGCGCCACAACAACGAGGTCATCTGGCGCCATATGTAAAACAATAATATTTTTAAACATAATTAGATATAATAAAAACAAAATAAAGAAATGAAAGCACAAGTTTATAAGTCACTCATAAAAGAAACAAAATTCCCCAGGGTGACGCACATCTCCCCAAGGAGAGAGAGAGAGAGAGAGAGAGAGAGAGAGAGAGAAGGCAGGCAAGGGGCAGTGTTGAGTGCATTGTCAAGCTGAGGGAAAGATGAAGGGAGGGAAGGAAGGAGGGCGAGAATGATTGAATGAAAAGGCGCCGTAACACCGAGGTCATCTGGCGTCATATGTAAAACAATAATATAATAAAAAACAAAATAAAGAATGAAAGCACAAGTTTTTAAGACATAAAAGAAACAAAATTCCCTAGGGTGATGCACATCCCCCCAGGAGAGAGAGAGAGAGAGAGAGAGAGAGAGAGAGAGAGAGAGAGGCATCGCGAGTATGGAAAACGTGGCAACACTGTACAGAGGTTCGTGCCCCACCCAAACCGCCACTTTAGAATGGTACGACCATAGTAAATAAACTGTGGCATTTCAAGGTCGCCTTTGAGTTTTGGTCGGTTCACTATAAAAAGGAGACTGGATAGGGATATGGGCACTGGAACGATATTAAAGTACAGGAAGAACGAGCAGGTGTAACAAAACAGAATATGTAAGGAGGGGACGAAAGCCAGAAGGATGATGCAGTACATGTAAATGCCTGGCGGGCTGCTTTATATATATATATATATATATATATATATATATATATATGCTAAAGAGGACACTGAGTTAAGTGAGCTAAGTATATGAGTTACTGAAGAGTAGAATTATTGAACAATAGCTCAAGACAAGGGAGGATGACGGAAGCAATGAAACAGGAGCGACAGCGCGATGAAAGGGAAAGAAGTCGAGAGAAACAAGGGTGGGCGAGTAAAAACTGAAACAAGTGAACGGAAAATTACAAGGAATGAAAAAGAGTGTAATGTACTAAAGGCTATACATTAGATACGGTAAAACTGATAGATGACTGGATATACACACATGCTTAAAAAGTACGATAGACATACAAGCAGGTTAAAAAAGAATGAAGTAAAACAACAAGAAGCCGAGAAAAGGTAAGTAAAAGGTAAGAAACAATGGAAGAGAAACAACAAAGGAATGGTGAGGGAGGCAAGCAGCGTGCACGCAGTGAAAGAGAGCGTGTGTTATGGCGGTGGTAGGAGTTGGCGTCTGCATTTTACCGTCAATGAAACTCGACCAGCCAAGCGAAGTTGAATAAACGAGAGGCTCACGAAGAACTGAAAATAGAGAGGACACACAGTAGGAAACTCCTCGATGAGGCAGAGAATGAAAGATGTCTACACACACACACACACACACACACACACACACACACACACAAAGTAAGAATCGGATAAAATAGAGATACGGAGGAAACTCATACGCCTCGGTGGAGTAAAAAGGAACGTTTAATGACTCGGTGTGTGCTGGAAATCACTGAATAAAGAATATAAGACATATATAAATAGGAAAAAGGTGAACATTGAACACGGAAAGGAGCAACTGAAATAGGAAAATAAGTATATAAAATATATATAAAGCAGCAAACGGAAAAGTAATTCTTTTTACAAAAACCAGGTTCTGAAAAACTAGACTAATGCCAGGCCATGTTGGACAACAGTGAAACATCCTTTACTGCTTCAACGGTAAAGCACCTGGAGTGTGAAAATACAGAATTAGAGGGGGGTGATAAAACTCAAGTTCGTAATTTGAAGACGTCCATTTGGGAAATGATTAACATTATTAATACATAAATTCTGATACCAAAACTAACATCATAACTCTTAAAAAAAAAAAAAATGAAATTCAAAATTAACACAAAAATCGGCTTTTCTGCCCATTCTGTTGTTTGTATGCCCTGGCTTGTCTTACTGTCTACTAGAAAAGGCTTGAAATACTTATCTATAAATTGATTAGCAGCACATGTTGATCCTAAAAATATTTGCTTTAGCATTTACATCAATTAAAAAGTGATTATTGAATCGCAATATGTGTATTTTCAAACGCAAAATGGGATACATTACTGCTTAATTCAAGAATTGTAGTAAAAGTGATTAAAGACTGTAATAGATAACTTAACATTTTTATTTCAAACTTAAAACACTCAGTTATGGGGCATGGAAAAAACTATCTTATGAAGATGCCAGTTTGTCAAGGCTTTGCTGGAATTCCTCATAATAGTGCACTTCCATTGTTCCTCCTGCCCAGGTACGACATCAGGGCCTCTCCAAACTCCTGTGCTGTTTTCATCCTTCTCTTTCTACGAAGTACTGGGTAATGTCACCTGGCCCCGGAAGATAGGGTTGAGTTTAGGCAGAAGTGTGGTACTCTCTCTGGCGAACTGGAGTTCCAGCGTCATCATCTGCTGCTTGTCCTTGTCGCTCAGAGTCGGATCCGCAAGGAACTGCTCAACTTCCTCACCGCCAGTAAAGGGGCCACCACTAGAGTTTAGTTGTTCTAGCATGTCCAGTCGTTTCCTCTCATTTCTCTGCTATTTCCTGCTTTTACTCTGCTCCCTTCTCAAATTTCTCGGACTTCGTGTATTTACGCCAGTTGAGTTCGACATCCCTTTTAGCTTGGAGTGCTGCCTTGAAACCTCTAAAGGAAGGAATCTGTCTAGTCCTTAGTTCCTGGCTCTTCTGCAGGATAATTGACCTGCTGACTGCATTCAATGTGCCTTTTTCAGTCTGTAGTCCACTTTGCCACATTGTCTTTCCATGCCAATGCTGTGCACAGGTGTTTAGGCCAATTCATGTTACTTGTCTGGCCGCTCATGGGATAGTCTACTGGGAAGGCCTCCTGATCTATACCACAGTCCCTCCTCTGCCTGCCTAGGAACGTCTGCAGGTGGGGCAGCATTAGGTTGGTCAGCTTTTTCACCTCCTCTAGGTGCTCCTCAGCTAAGTCAGACACGAAGTTCAAGACTTCGTCCTTGTGGTTCTGCTTCACATCAGTGAAGAGATCGTCAGACACCGCAGGGTACTCAGGCTTTGTAAATCTCGTAAAGTCAGCACTGATGGGCTGACCCAAGGCTGTGTGCAGTACTTAGTAGAACTCTTTGAGCTGAGTATAGGTAGCATCTTTTTCTAATGTCCTTGCATATAAGGGTTCCACCAAGTGCACACCTAGGCAGGCAAACACCTCAAGGACAACTTTGAGATAGGGGAGTTCCAATACTTCTATGACCAGGTAGGCTAGGCAGTTGTTGATGTGAGGATTCTGCCTCAGAAACTCTGCCAGGTGGTCATAATTGTATATTAAGACTGCTGCTGCCCTGGAGAGACACCCAAACCTGCTATCTTTGTAGGCAAACAAGACACTGGATACACGCCTTTGCTCCAGGAAGACAAGGAATTCCTTGTAGCGGTTCCAAGGCTTGTGTGAAAATTCAGGAGCCACCAGCTTGAGGCACATGTCCAGTGCTTGTCCAGCCAGACTGGTATTTTTGCTGTCCACCTCCAGATCGACCATGAAACGCTTCAGAACCTGCTCCATCTTTACATCTGCCTCCACCAGCCTCATGACCTTATTCATGGCACTGCTGAACCCCAGTGTAATATGAGTGCCACAAAATAACTGTCCTGCTGGTGTTTCCAGGTCGTACAGCGCCAGCAGCTTTGAAAAGCCCTTGTTGTGCTCTGTGCTGTCTGTCATATGGGCATCTGCAAGCTTATACACGTCCTCTGCATTGACTGCTATGACAAATGCTAGTATCTCAAACTCCATATCCACCTGCATTGCAATGTCCTCAGCTGTCTCTGAATAGATTGGCAGAAGAGGTAGAGGAAATGGGTTGTCCTGGCCTACATGCAGCCCTTGCATCATGAACTGGCCAACACCTCTCCTTGCGGTATTGTCTGATGCATGAATAACCATCTTATCCTTCTGTTTCACCTCCTCAAGCTTGCCCACAACTAGTGACAAACTCTGGGCCTCAATTTGCTGCAGAGCTGTCTTTATGTTCCTGTTGGTTGGCACTGTATCTAAATCAAAGATCTCATCACATTCTTGAGGGCTTTTCCATCTTCTTCCAAACAGTGTGTTGCCAACCTCAATGCCAGCTTCACTTGATTCACTAATAGAAAGTCCTTTTCCTGAGAGACTGGCCACAGCTTGGCAAAACTCATCGCGTACTTTTCTCTCTGAGACTCGAATTTACTGAAATTCTTGGGGTAGCGTATCATCTGTGTCTGCCTCAGCAACATCCTTGAAGAGCTTTCTCATCCTTAGCTTGGGGTCAGCTGCAACCTCATTCTTCTTGCCCTCATTATCTTGTGTGTCAGTTTCACAGATCTTTTTTCGCTTTTGGACTCGGTTCTCTTGCTCTCTGTCACTGCTGCTGGTGGGAATCTCACCAGCTTCTAGGAGGATATCAGTGATCTGGTCAAGGGTCTTGTACTGGAACTGTTGGTCTTTCTTCTTCTTGTATTTATCTTGTCTCTCTCTCAGGCTTTGGGCTCTTATTGTACTTTGGTACAACACGGGGTCCACACCTTTGTAACAAAACATCTTCTGCCCCATCTTCTGGTTTTTATAGTACTTATATTCCATATCATTCATGCTAGCTCCCCACTCCTGCTCCAGATGTTGCCGCTGCACAGGGTCCTCTGTATATACGTCAAAGAGCTCACACTTTCTATCAAATAACTCCTTATATTGTCTGACAGTTTTTGAGTCTTCCTTCCATATCCATATCTCTTTCTGTCTTCACTAAACTGTTTCCTGAGGTTCCCTATCCTCCTCTGGAGAGTGTTCAAGGACACACAGAACACAGTGTTATGGTAATACTTAGCATAGATATGCTTCACTACCTCCCGTATCGCCATGTCAACAATTACCTTGCCAATGCCCACCACTTCCATACCTATTACACTCTGCACTGTGAGCAGTTTTGTTGGTGGTTGAAAATATTTGGATGGAGGAAAGTCCTTAAAAGCATCATGTTCTTTAGCATCAGATCTAGTTCTTGGCTTGGATCGGGGTTTACTACTCCTTGCCGTGCTGTAACTTAACGGTATAGTTTTATGCTTGTTTTATCACCATCAAACTAGGTTGATTTCTATAAAACATATAAATAGAAAATATCTTCAATCACAGTAAACTTTCTTGTCTCTTTTTACTTTTCAGATCAGGTTTGCGCAATAACTTACAGATTTTATACTCATTTACAAGTATTTTTGTACTAACGACCATCTGTGATATTTACTGATATTAGTCCATAAACCCATCCATCCATTGCCAGACGCCTCAATCCCGTACGGGGTGGCCACAAACAAATCGCCTCCACGTCGCCCTGTCCCCCGCCATTTCACTGTCCTGCTCCCAACTCACACACCCCTCTCTCATATACCTCTCCACTCCATCCCTCTGTCTCATCCTCGGCCTCCCCCTCCCTCTCCCCCCCTCCACCTCACTCACATACACTCTCCTTGTCAGTCTCTCACCCTCCATCCTCTCCACATGGCCAAACCACCTCAGTGTGTTCCTTCTAACGCTTCATATTACATCCACATCCACACAACAATGCTTCATTATATCCTCAATGATTTTGTCAGCCTGTCTCTCCATGAGACTCCACAGGCTCCTCTTAAATAACTCATTTCCACTGCTCTCACTCTTGACTTGTGTCCTTCCAATAATGTCCAAGCTTCACTTCCATAAGTTAGAGTTGGCATCACAATACTGTCATGTAGTAACTTTTTCACTTCCATGCTCACTTCCCTGATTCTTATCACTGCTTTCAAGGATCCAGCAACCTTTCTTCCTTTCAAGCACTTCACCCTCCAAACTTCCATCCTTACTCATCACACTCCCCAAGTACTTAAACGTACTCACATTTTCCATTTCCTCACCATCCAACCTCATTGTACATTCATTGACTTCACCTCTCTCAAAGACCATCACTTTACTCTTCCCAACATTCATCTTTAGATTCCGTTTCTTACACACTCTCCCAAACTCATTCACGAAGCCTTGCAGCTCCCCTTCGTCTTCACTTAACAACACAGTATCATCTGCAAACGACAGTACAGGGAGTTTCCAAACACTACCCTCTCTCACTAGGGCCACTCCAATATCCACTGTCCTACCTTGTATTTCTTTTATTACCCCACCCATGTACAGATTGAACAACCACGGAGACATGACACATCCCTGTTTCAACCCAACCTTCAAAGAGAAAAATTCACTTAGTTCACCATTCACAGGCACTGCAGCCTTAGCATCATCATACATACTCTTCACAGCATTCAACAACTTCCCATCTACTCCAAATTTTCCTAATACTTTCCACAATCCTTGTCTATCCACCCTGCCATATGCTTTCTCCAAATCCATGAAAGCCGCATACAACTTCTTTCCCTTCTGTAGAAACTTTTCCTAAAACTAACAAAAGATCTAAAAATGAATATCTGATCTACACAACCTCTTCCCTTCCTAAAACCTCCCTGTTCTCCTCCAACTAATTCCTTTATTATTTCCCTAACTCTGACAATAAGTATTTCACCATACACTTTTCCTATTACATTAAGAAGACAAATGCCCCTATGATTACCACACACTTCTTTTTCCCCTTTTCCTTTGTACAAGGGAATAATTATACCTGACTTCCAATCCTCCGGGACTCTTCCTTCCTCCCAGGCCAATCTGCACATCTTCCACATCCATTCTACTACTATCTCTCCCCCATGCTTCAGCATTTCACCACACACTCATAGAGGATGGAAGTAATGCGAGTATAAGTGGCTGGGGAATGGCTGGGAGAAGGAGGGAGGTGAGAAGACAGGAAGAAATCAGTAGGATAGAAGTTGTGGAAGCAATGAAGAAAGGTAAATCGGGGAAAGACCCAGGAATTGATGGAGTGTGTGGTGAAATGCTGAAGCATGGGGGAGAGATAGTAGTAGAATGGATGTGGAAGATGTGCAGATTGGCCTGGGAGGAAGGTAGAGTCCCGGAGGATTGGAAGTCAGGTATAATTATTCCCTTGTACAAAGGAAAAGGGAAAAAAGAAGTGTGTGGTAATAATAGGGGCATCTGTCTTCTTAGTATAATATGAAAAGTGTACGGTAGGATACTTATTGACAGAGCTTGAGAAAGAACAGAGGAATTAGTTGGAGAAGAACAGGGAGGCTTTAGGAAGGGAAGAGGTTGTGTAGATCAGATATTCATTCTTAGATCTTAAGTGGAAAAGTTTCTAGAGAAGGGAAAGAAGCTGTATGCAGCTTTCATGGATTTGGAGAAAGCATATGACAGGGTGGATAGACAAGGATTGTGGAAAGTATTAAGAATATTTGGAGTAGATGGGAAGTTGTTGAATGCTGTGAAGAGTATGTATGTTGGTGCTAAGGCTGCAGTGCGTGTGGATGGTGAACTGAGTGAATTTTTCTCTTTGAAGGTTGGTTTGAAACAGCGATGTGTCATGTCTCCATGGTTGTTCAATCTTACATGGATGGGGTAATAAAAGAGGTACAAGGTAGGGTAGTGGATGTTGGAGTGGCCCTGGTGAGAGAGGGTAGTGTTTGGAAACTCCCTGTACTGTTGTTTGCAGATGATACTGTGTTATTGAGTGAAGACGAAGGAGAGCTGCAAGGCTTGGTGGATGAGTTTGGGAGAGTGTGTAAGAAACGGAATCTAAAGGTGAATGTAGGGAAGAGTAAAGTGATGGTCTTTGAGAGAGGTGAATGTACAGCGAAGTTGGATGGTGAGGAATTGGAAAATGTGAGTTCGTTTAAGTACTTTGTTAGTGTGATGAGTAAGGATGGAGGTTTGGAGGGTGAAGTGCTTGAAAGGGTACAGCAGGGATGAAAGGTTGCTGGTTCCTTGAAAGCAGTGATAAGAAGCAGGGAAGTGAGTATGGAAGTGAAAAAGTTACTACATGACAGTATTGTGATACCAACTCTAACGTATGGAAGTGAAGCTTGGACGTTGCTGGAAGGACACAAGTTAAGAGTGAGAGCAGTGGAAATGAGTTATTTAAGAGGAGCCTGTGGAGTTACATGGAGAGACAGGCTGACAAATGAAGATATAAAGGAGCGTTGTGGTGTTGATGTGGATGTGATACGAAGGGTTAGGAGGAATACACTGAGGTGGTTTGGCCATGTGGAGAGGATGGAGGGTGAATGACTGACGAAGAGAGTGTATGTGAGTGATGTGGAGGGGGGAAGAAGGAGGGGGAGGCCGAGGATGAGATGGAGGGATGGGGTGGAGAGGTATATGAGAGAGAGGGGTGTGAGCTGGGAGCGGGGCAGTGAAATGGCTGGGGGCAGGGCGACGTGGAGGCGATTTGTTTGTGGCCACCCCAAACGGGATTGAGGCGTCTGGCAATAGATAAAGAGATTGAGATATATATGTATATATAAAACAGCTGGGAGCAGTAAATAAGATGTTTCTCCACGCAAATACCCTGTCTTCTCACCGTTTCCTACATCAGAAACCTTGTCTCCACACTTTCCTACTCCTGAAACTAAGTCTCCATCCTCTCCTTCCGCCATCCTCGTTTCCTCCACCCTCTCCACCCCCCCCTTCCTTACGTCCTTCACCCTCTCTCACCCTCTATGCTTGTCTCGTCCGCCGTTTCCTAACCCCAACCTTGTTTCCATCAGCCTTTCTTACCCCCCTCTCCCCTCTTTTATCCTCCCCTACCCCTGAATTCTTGTTTCCTCCACACTCTCCTATCCCCATCTTTTCCTCCTCCACCCTCTCTTACCATCATGCTTGTCTCCTCCACTCTCTCCTAACCCAATCCATGTCTGCTCAACCCTCTCCTACCCCCATCCTTATGTCATCCACCTTCTTCTAAGCCCATCCATGTCTCCTTCACACTCTCCTGCTCCCATCCTTATGTCATCCACCCTCTCCTACTCTCCATTTCTGTTTCCTACCTCTGAATCCTTAACCCCTTCACACTCTCTTGCCCCAGTATCCTTGTCTTCTCTACACTCTCCTATCCCCATACCTGCCTCCTCCACCCTCCCCTACCGCCATTCTGGTCTCCTCCATCCTCTCCTGCCCCTGAATCCTTGTCCCCACGATCCACTTCTACCCCCATCCCTGTCTCCTCAGCGTTCTCTTACACCAACATCCTTGTCCCCTCCGCTTTCTCCTACTCTAGAGACAACCCTCACCCTCCTCCCTCGCCCATTCGGCATTCGTCTCATGTGATGAAGATGGTAATGAAGTTGCCACACATACACGTCAGTACAAACAAGATGGATGGGACAGGCCTTCCACCCTCCCATCCCACGTCTCTATTAACTTTTTACAGCACGCCTGGCACGGCCGGGTAATACTCATTTTCTCGTTCCCAGGGATCCTGATGAGAATATTTCAGTCTGCTTCATTTCCACAGAGGCAATACGCAACATTATTCTCTCTCTCTCTCTCTCTCTCTCTCTCTCTCTCTCTCTCTCTCTCTCTCTCTCTCTCTCTCTCTCTCTCTCTCATCTTCCAATCAGCATGTTGTAGATCGTCCAGTTTTATAGATTATGCACCCAGTTTCCTGGCTGGTTATTAAACGGATACGTTACCTTATCAAGAAGTGTACCAACACTGAGAAAGTTATGTCCGTCACATCGAAGTACAATATTTTACTTTTCTCTGAATACAAGGATATTGTGCAAGGATCAAGTAAACTTTTCTAAATCGGTGTAACGATAAATATCCCTCGTAAGTTTTTCATTGTGAAAAGTGTTCGCTGCGCTGAAAGTAGCTGCCATCACATTGCAAATTCAAGTCAACACTCATCGCAGAGACGGAAAACTTAAAGAAAACGTCCCTCTGAGACAACTTCATCTGCGACCCTTTGCTCCATACAGTATATGCAGCTGTGGAGAGGTATTTACGTTAAGGGTCAGGCCTTTGTCAACCTGGATTTAAAAAAAAAATGGTTACCGTAGTTCTGTCGGAAATCCAGTATTTCTTGCTATCATTTCTGTAACCTGTGTGTGTGTGTGTGTGTGTGTGTGTGTGTGTGTGTGTGTGTGTGTGTGTGTGTGTGTGTGTGTGTGTGTGTGATTCGATGCATAATTGATCAAAAATAAAATTCATAATCAGATGTAAATCAATAGGACAAATGAATGTACAATAATTAATATGAAAAATCTAATACCCTGCAAAGCTAAAACATGAAGGAGTTTCCGTCACCATCGCTGACCTTCACTCAGTGAGTGTTAAACCGGCAGCCGGTGGACTCCACATTTATTTGACGTCTTATTATCATTATTTTTTTTATTGTGGTGTCTGCTTGCCTGCATCATCAGTTTGAAGAAATGCATTACTAGATACCTGTCAGTGTTGAGCATTTTCAAACATTTAAGAAAAGATCTTAAAATCAACAAAATAATTAATATTTTCATTCCAATGGTTTTAACACCTTGAATTGAAACGATCTCTTTCCCAGCCTTCAGTCCAGGTCCAGGGGCACCAACATGGAGGAACTGGTTACTCCCCCCCCCCTTTTTTTTCAGGCCAATGCAAAGAGTGAGCTCCTAGCCTTCTCCGGAGCTTAAGGGCCTCTGCTCCTCCATTAATAATTAAGTTATACGTTATGTTTATTAAATATTTTACTTTTCTTCCACAACTAGGAATATAATTTAGTATGGTAAATGTAAAATCGTAAAGGTAAAGCAAAACTGACTTCTTTCTAAGGAAATATTCCTTCTTATTGTTCAGCCTCCACCTAAAACTTGAGTTTCATAATTTTCCACGGTTGCATCTGCATTTTGAAGATATACATGGGTTTCCACTTTGGCAGCAGCACTTAAATCAGCTTCAAAATCTTGTCAGGCGCAAGGTTGACATTTATGGGTAAAATTTTTGGCAGCAATGACATTGTTTTGTCGTCTTTTATCCACCCATAATTACTGGCCTACAGCTTTGGTGGATGAAACCGAAGGGCATTCCTCCGAATAAAAGTCTGCAGGTGAGCACGCTTAACATTCTCAACAAATGCCTCCGTTGTCAGGGGTATAGCGTGGCTAGTGGAGGAGTATCTGTTGCTCCACTCCTGCCAAGTTTTTCCGTCCAAACTATAACATAGACTTCTGACATAGATTTAGTCACTGGCTGTCTAAAACATGCACCTATGAATTTTGTTACCTGTTCTAAGACATCAGACCATTCAGCTTCAAAATTATCAATAAGATCCAGAGATGATGCACCACGTTTCAAAACACTCAGTATTTTTCCTTTCCCTATCCCAAAACACGAGGCCACAGTATCACAACCTTGGCAATAGTACCACAACCTGTTGATGCATGACCTGCAGGCATTGTGGGAATAATACGGAGATGTTTCAGCACAGCTGATTTAAAGTCATTGACAGTTCTGCCCTTGATTGGGAGTCCATTACCACTGGTGTCTGTAGACCCTGCTGCAGATAGTGACACAGTAAAATGACATACACATCGGTGTCAGCACAAAGGACATTGACGTGTTTCTGATTAGTTACTGCAAGAAGTATAGCCTGTTGCACAATTTTATCTGCTTCCTCATGACTTGCTGAAAGATCTGTTCTTGGTGTGAAACCACCCACTCCAATTTCTACAGGAATTTCTTCTTGTCCCGTTACAAGTTTGTTCTTAGCTTGGTGGAAATCACCATCTTGAAGGAGGCTTTTGCAAATAATGTCAGTCGACTGCTTCTTCTTCTGTGTCACAGTTAGGGTAAGATTCTGTGAGGGCAAAGGTGATGTGGGACTCAGCTGAAACACTCTGATGTCTTCTTTTCTTCTTGAGATCTTTGTAGAACTTTCGATGCTAAAATCATGATATCTGTCAAAGACTAAACAGACATCCCCCTGTTTCTAGTCTCACTTTTATCAAGTCTTTGAATTTACACACAAAATCCTGGACTATAAGTTGTTAGGAAGAACAGGATGATAGCCAGCAGGGAATCCACAAAAGAGCTGAGCCATCAGTTACTGTGCACAAATATCTCTTGCAGCATATATAGCTGACTGCTCTACCTTGTCTGATTCTTAAAGTCTTATTATGACCTGGATATATGCAAATCTCCTAAGTCAGTGAAAATTGCTGTAAGAGCCAGAGAGAGCTCACATGAGATAATTTCCTCAATATTCATATATCTCGAGCTTGCTTGAAATCATAATACCCTAAAGTATATTAAGTTTGTATCAC
The DNA here is from genome assembly GCF_032717465.1 of Coenobita brevimanus. Lineage (NCBI taxonomy): Eukaryota > Metazoa > Arthropoda > Malacostraca > Decapoda > Coenobitidae > Coenobita > Coenobita brevimanus. The sequence goes on along the minus strand of NC_137008.1, from coordinate 4,000,517 downwards.
AAACGTGACACCCATCTACATTGATAAACCTCTCTGTGACTGCCATTGCTTCTGTTTTCTTTGGTGTGGTATCATAGAATCCTTATGGCAGTTTCCATTCAAATTCCTCCATTTGTCTAGTACCAATTTCAGTTGTTCTGTCAGCATTTGCTGATGGTGGTGCAGTAATTCGATTCACTACATTAATGATGGCCTTTGGATGCTATTCAGGGTTTAATGGAGCAATGCAGAGATTGAGTTTTTACCTTAATCCTTCTCTGTCAGCTTTATCAGCAGTGATTCTTGCGTTGGCTTCCTCTTTGTGAACTGTTTGCATGCTACAGTAGGTGAAGGTTCATTCTCTGGCATGTTTGGTATAGCTTCAACCACCATACCACTTACATGTAGACTAAATGCCCAGGTCTTCAGTGTTTCGGGTCTCAGTGTATTTCCTATTATTCCAACTTAACCATGACCAAACCCCATGAAGGTAGTTTCTGTAAACATATCACACCATATACCATTCCAAACACCTTCTTTGTACCTCATCAGATGTGAACCTTTCATGAAGTGGGTAAGGATATTTTCAGGCAATAATGCTATGCTTCTTAGATAGCTTACTCCATACCTTGCACAATTTACATGCCTGGAAGCAAAGAAGTATGGTAACATGAGATGAACTGCAAACAGGTGAAGAGGCTACACACCTTCTCGTTCTGCCTTCACAAATAGCATCATTATCAGTACTGGTTTAATCCAAACATCAATCCACAGCTTTGCAGTACTGATTTAATCCAAACATTATCCAAACATCAATCCACAGCTTTGCAGTACAACTAATAGTTGCCAGGCCTTCCGCCACGGTCAAAAGGTCATTGTGAGAAGTGACCTCATCTTGACTGACAATATCTCTAAGCAGCTCTTCAGTCAATAAGATCAGAGCTCTGATATTCATTGGAAACTTCTTTCCACTTAGCATTTTTTCAACACCTCCAAATACAGCTTCCAAAATTTCTGCAAGACCAGATCCTGCCATCAGTGTTCCTACAGCACCAATAAAACTCATTAGCATATCCATTCCCCCTAATCTTGGAGTAAGGCTTGGAAAGAGACTTAGATATGCAAACTTTATCTGAACTGCGACTTTGTGAATTATGAACATTTCTTCCATAGAGCTCCCAGTGCCTCAGACGATCATGGTTGTCAATGTTCATACACTTCTTACCATAGCTTGAACTTAAGGAAAGAAATAATTAAATAAATTACAAAATATAAGGAATACTAATCGATTTTTTTTTTTTCCACGACAGTTCTTCGACATTTCATACTTTGTATTGTATCTAAAATTGCTCAATACTGACAGCTGTCCAGTGTAGATATTTTTATAACAGAAGGTGTTTGCAAGAAAAATCCATAATGAAAAAAAGTTAAGACGTAAAAAAAAAAAAAAAAAAAAAGAGGTTCACTCTAAAAACAGCATTTGGGTGCCGGACTATGTCCTTGAGTCTGAATAATGTCGTCCCTCAACAGGCAAGAAAAAAGCCAAATGATCTCCAGTGAATGAAATGAGTGTTTCTCGTCATCAGTTTTTCATTCCCACGAAAGTAAAGATGGATGGTGTAATCACAGAGTACTGGAATGCCGTAAGAAACGAAAAACATGAACATGGCTGTTTGAATCAGATAACTAATAAAACTACAGGGTATATTTGGGCCTTAGCTAAAATAGCAGCAAGTCAAGCTGCACATACCATCACCAAATTATTATGTTCATCCTACTCTCGAGGAAACCATACTGTGTTTGCTCATTTCTTCTCCTTTCTCTCTTCCAAGCACTATTAATTTTAGCGTCATATCTTCATTTCTTAACCAAGCTCTTCAAAGTTGGCAGAAATGCCCCTCTGGCAAATACTCCCAAACATCTTTTTTTTTAGATCTTTTCGAGGAAGTTAAGGAGTTAAATGTCTTTAAGTGCTAGCGTTTTTTTAAAGAACATCCGGTATTCCTTTCTCACTATAGACAGTCTTTCATACAGTATAGTAATGCACCTCGAAACTAGCCATGCCAACCATTCTGTGATGAAACGAGTCATAGTATCCATTCTGAAGTGGATTGTACCCACGTGTACTGTGTAAAGGCTACTGACTTATATTGTTTTTGTGTAAGATTTGGTGGACTGTGGCAAAATAGCTTCATGGAATATTTATTACCCAGTGACAACAATACAACGTAGCTCTGATGTAAAGACATTTTACCCTAAAGATGCTGTAAAAACACCCATATCTTGGATATCTAAGACTCATGGCCCGGCTTCCCAACATTTTTCCTGTTCCATATTTCTTCACTTTTCCAGAGTTATCTGCCGCCGTATAACTACGATCATAATTATTTTTATTGTCGAAAGAGTCGGTAACAAATATTTTGTTATAAGACATTTAACTGTGAATATTATATCCTATGATCTGGCCTAAAGAATGCAAAATTTTTAATTCGACTATCTAGAGATACACCATGATAACTGGTGTGCAAAAATTATTATTATTTTTTTAAAATATGATATGTTAGCCACTGGGTACGCTTGACAATGCCAAAACACAACCTAAACTAGTGGTACACGTACCATTGCTTGGGAAGCCTTGACTGAAGAAGTTACACTTCATGCTATCACATACTTATATCCAGTATGTTTGTAGTTTACAGTTTGTTCTGCAAGTTCTAAATACAACAGAAAGACATACAAATCGATATATCTAAGTAGCATTTACAGAGATAAGAGAGTGAATGTGAGTGTCAAGTGGCAGACGTGGTAGCCTTGACAAGGATACTTCAGGTGTGGTTCTTCAGTTGCGGATCCCAAAGCTAAACTCAGTACTGTCGACTGAGTTAGGGTACTGGGATGCTGAAGGAGGGCTAACACTGAAAGGATTACAACGGTGGTTGCCCACAGATGAGCTAGCACTCCGATGTATTTACCTGGGACATGTTAATGTTCTGACCTGGATTAGCAGAGTTTACCAGTTGTCTCGGTTGAGATAGAGTGGAGAGCTGACCTGTTGCCCCAGAAGTCTGACATTCCCATGTTTATCCCAAAAGTAGGTAGTCTGACTTCATGCTTGAGGCGAAACAAGAAGTAGAGTATGTTTTCTCAAATCTCAACAGTAGGAGGTTAGAAGACTACGGTTGTTCCTATTCCTGCATGATCTGCTGTGAACAGGTTTTCTGAACCAGTGTTGATGTCCCCGGAGTCGAATACCGAGGTAGTTGAGCGGTCATTCGAAAAGCTGGGAGAGTCGACACAAAGACTCCTGTCGACATGAGGTGATGTGAGAGTACGTAGACTATACCGTTGTTCTATTCATGCCCCTCCTCTGTGGTCCAGGAGAAAAGGTTTCGGCTTGGCCATAGTCGGAGAAAATAGCAGAAACTGTTTTTCACCACCACATTCTTTAATCAGATTTTTCTCTCCTACCGTAAAATACTGCCCGGCAAATAAGAGGTTATTCTATTTTTTTTTTCCTCGGTACAGTACTTGGAGCTCAGTTTTTGTACGGTACATTGTGTGCAGCGTAAAGAAACATGATTTCTTCAATAAGAAAGTATAGTATTTAGTTAGCGTCAACTGCATAACCGAAATGTTGTCTCAATATTTATCATGCTCTGTAAAATGTAATTTTTCTTTTTTTTCTTTTCTTTTTTTTTTTAACTTCCATAATAACTATAAGCAGCTTTGGTGGTTCAATAGGGTACTTATTCCGGGATGCGTGTGCCTAGAGTCCAGGGTTCAACCCCAAAGTGTCGTCGGCAAATAAAAAGAGTGCTGGCTCTGTGCCTTTCCATACGTTTGCAAATATCTACACTATTATTTATTATTTATTTATTTATTTACATAATTATTGATTTACTTTATTTACTTATCTACTGATTTACACATTTTTAAAATTTATTTACTCATTTATTTATTTTCTACCAATGGCATACAAACACGATAACAGGAAAAACAAGGACATCATAACACTTCGACTTCCATACACATCACTTCCTGTAGACACCACTTCTTCCTTTCTACTTCGTCAGCATAGGGAAATGTTACTTTTGGCTAACATTCTCCCTTCTACGAGAATCCCCGATCCTGCAGTGGATGTACCTGGACTGATGCAAATGAAATAATAATGGCTGTTTCATGAGCAAGGAATATATATATATATATATATATATATATATATATATATATATATATATATATATATATATATAAATATATATATATATATATATATATATATATATATATATATATATATATATATCCAGCCTCATTAGCGCAAAATAGTAATTATGTTCAGTTTGCAATAGAACACTGTTAATCTAATGGTCCCTTGACACTGCAGGTGTTGCATTCGGAGTTAGATTCACGGATCTCTAAAAAAAAAATTCTGAGTTTCTCCCAGTTAACAAATTGGTACTGACAGCCGCCATATATGTTTGAAGGTGACAATACAAAGAACAAACCGGAATCCATTCCCTTATATTCTACTTCTTACGAACCTAGAACTCAACTGTATTTTTGGTGATGACCAATTTGAATTCTGTAATAAAAAATTTGATCTGGATTTTTTTAACATGAATAATGTAATATATGTAATCCAAAACACAGTCCATCCATATCACTGTGAACTTATATACTATAATCCTGTGTGTGTGGGGGGGGGGGTCCAACCAAAAGTGAGGATTTTGATGAAACTTGGCAGTATGATTGGAACTGGGTTGAACTTTGGGCCATTTCATTTTCATGTCGACTGATATTTTCTCAAGGAGTGTTTTGGTCCCTAATAATAGTTCTTATTGGTGTTATAATACACACAAATGTGATGGCAGCAAATTTTCGTGGAGTTTCATACGTCCATGCAAAGAAAGAGAGTGGGGGGGGGGGACTGAACATCTACAATCCGATGTCTGTTACTTTACTAATAAGGTAAACATTTTTTTTTTTTTTGCAACAGAAAATGGTGGTAGCTGTGATGGTGATGGTAGTGGTGGTGGTAGCTGTGGTGGTAATAGTGGTGGTGGTAGCTGTGATGATGGTGGTGTTGGTACTTGTAATGATGGTGGTGGTTGTGGTGGTAACTATAATGATGATGATGATGGTGGTGGTGGTGGTGGTTGCTATAATCATGATAATGGTGGTAGTGGTGGTGGTAGTAGCTGTGGTATGATGGTGTTGATGATAGCTGTCATGATGACATTCGTGGTGGTAGCAGTGGTAATGATGATTGTGGTGGTGGTGGTAGCTGTGGTTATGAAGGTGGTGGCAGTAGCTGTGATGGTGGTGGTGGTGGTAGGTATTCAGAAACTTTTCTCATCATGGGCAAGTGCTTTGCGATCCTCCGCAAAGCACTTGCTCCAAAGCGAAGCTTGGTTCAGAGATGGCTCTAATTTGGACAAGTGCTTAGCTGCCCGGTACGGTGCCGCGAGACTCTTGTGCTCATTTATTATCATCCCCAACCACAATCCGTAACCTTTATGTGTACCAAGCAAACATTACCATCTCCATCTAATCTTAACCTTTTTCTTTAGAGTTTTTGTCTCATTGTTCGGTTAGTCTCTCTAAGTACTTACCTTTTCATTTCCTCCACTTGGGGACCTGAATTCCCTCTTTCAATTTGTATTTCTTCTGGCTTCCTATTTCTGTCTTTCAATTAACCACCACCATTCAGTCCATCCTGCCTCTCCCTAACTTCTCTCACCTTTGTTGTCCTCCCATTCTACCTTTTCTCGCGCACTAGCTGCTCCTTCCTCTCCCTTCATCCGTACTCTCTCCCTCACTAGTCCTCTGCTGTCTTTGTACATAGACAATAGCAGCTATATAGTGTGAATCCCTCACTCCTCTTTCAATTCCTCCTGTCCTCTCACACTCCATTGGCAGGGATTCTCTTCCCTTTTTTTCTCGTTCTATTTGCACTGGTTTCTATAAAGAATTTCTTCTTTCATTTTCTCACTTCCCGTTTCTTTCCTTTTTTGACCTCATTGTTGTTACCAGCTTTACCCGACGACTTCTAGCGACTTACGTAATCCCTCCAAATTACTCACTTTTATTTTGCAGTCTTAATATCAAGTTGTTACTATACTTAAATGTTTGAATATCATTTCAGTTTATCCACGCACCACATTATCTGCAGTTAGTACTTCCTGTATGATTTCTTAATCATATCCTCATCTCCAATTCTCTGTCATTATTGTAGAATGCTAAGACCCCATTATTAATGCCTTACATTCAGGGTTCACCCACATTTCTCTCTTAGCGTTACTACTATAATCTTTCACACATTACCTTCTCTGGTTCTTAATCTCCAATCCTCCACAGTCTCATTTAAATTTTGCTTTCATTGTCAAAATACCTCTACAATGCGTCACTGCCAAACTCTGTTTGTCTGTCTCTCCAGTAGCCTACCTTGCCTGAGCGAACATAACGCAGCCTGCTGATATTTTGAGTTCTCCCCCACTTTTGAGGTCGTGGGCGTGTTTGTGTAATATCCGGAGAATGGGTGGTTTATACAGAGCCGATATTGCACGTCTGACGCTGCTGTTTGCATGTTGTTTTGCCAAGTTCATTGTCTACTTCATCAGTGTCTTTTCCGTTGCTTTCATAATGACTGTTGTTGTTCTTTTGTCGTACCGCTTTATTTCCGTGTGACTCGTTCCCTTGTTCATTGTTTGCATACCATTATTCTCTTCTCGTAATGACATTACTTTACAGCCCATATCCGTGTCTTTTAGTTTCATTCTCATAAGCTTAAGCCATACGAGTATTTCACTACCTTCCTGAGGCATAGGCGGCAAAAAGAAATTCAACACTGCCTGACAACTGATACGAGAGAGGTAAGTTTTTGCGCAGTAGTGCTAGCACAGGTTATTGAATGAAATGTTGCTGAGTGTTATTATTATTGTTAGCCGTGTGCACTGTTATCTCAGCCAGAAAGCAAACTTTTCATTCACTCTCAGTAGAAATAAGAGTAGTCCATGAATATGCACGAAAAATGAGGGATGTGTTCCGGGAAATGACTGCTTGTACACAGTCGCTTAAATGTCTTTTTGTGTAGCATGTTCGCCTTGCTTTCCTCTCTCACTCCCTCCCCCTTCAAAGCCGGTCAATGTTCTTCTCTGCTATCACGTTTATTTTCTTCCCCTACACAACGTAGTCCCTTTCCGTCCTACAGATTCTTCTACCAACTTCCTCTCTCCATTTCCTATTTTTCACTTACGTTGGATCTTGCCTCTCAAAATTTACAATTTATTCATTGTTCCCACATAATATCCTATCATTCATATTTTATTTTAATTCTTACCCTCTCACACCTCTCTTCTCTTCTCACATTCTATTCACCTCTCACGCCCTCTTCCCCTCCCACCCTTGACCCCTTTCACACTCTCTCCCTCTCTCAACAGTCTCTTCGCACATCACATCCTCTATCACATCCTCTTTGCCCTTAACACCCTCTTCCCCTCCAAAACCCTCTTCACGCGTCACACCTCTCTTCCCCTCACACTGTCTTCCTCTCTTATACCCCTATTCCTCCCTCGCACCTGTTTCCCCTTTCACACCCTATTCACCTTTCACACGATTCATCCATTCTCACATCACTTCCCCTCTCACACCTCACATCACTCTTCTCACCCTTCACTTCTCACACCTCGTATCACACTTCTCACTCTTCCTCCCTCTCACCTCATATCACACGTCCCCTCTCACACCTCACATCACTTTTCCCACTCTTCACCTCTCACACCTCGCATTATTCTTCCGACTCATCTCTCACACCACACATTATGCTTCCCACCCTTCTTCTCTCACACCACACATTATTCTTCCCACTCTTCACCTCTCACACCTCACATCACTCTTCTCATTCTTCTCTCACACCTCACATCACTCTCCCCAAGCATCACCTCTCACACCTCACATCACTCTTCCCCTCATACACCCCACATCGCTGTCCTCACCTTTTCCTCTCTCATACCACGATATTCCTCTTAATATCCCCCTTCCACTCCCGTACCACGGCTCTTTGACCTTTATTTTTCCTCATTTACTTTCACAGTGTGCAGTCACCTCCCCTCCCTTGTTTACATAAAGCGTCTCTTTTATATTCTTCCATTCCCGCCAACCCTCTCTGCCAGGAAAAAAAAAAAAAAATCTTTTCTCGCCCCTTTCCCTTCAGTCAATTGTTCCTCTGATTATAAAATCCTCATCCCATAAGCCACTTACGGTCATTCCCATATGTCTCTCCACCATTTTGCCACGCCGTGTTTTCATTATTTCCTCCACCTCTGTCTCTGTCTCTGTCTCTGTCTGTCTGTCTCTCTCTCTCTCTCTGTCTGTCTGTCTGTCTCTCTCTCTCTCTCTCTCTCTCTCTCTCTCTCTCTCTCTCTCTCTCTCTCTCTCTCTCTCTCCTCAAGACAAGTTAAAATAGGCAAGAGTGAAGATTATATATATATATATATACTGTATATATATATATATATATATATATATATATATATATATATATATATATATATATATATATATATATATATATATATATATATATATATATATATATATATATATATATATATATATATATATATATTCCGTTTTCTGTATTAATAAGGCCCGGTTTTCATACGTATGTAATGTGAAAATGAAATGTTTCATAGAGAACCAGAAGGATCACTGAAAGAGTGCCACACCTGTGGCCTACAACTGGACTGATAATCAAGCATTTGATATTGTCTTGTGGCTTCGACTATCGAGTAATTATCGCACAACCGGATTAATTCATCTTTGTTTAACCCTGCCATAACGGGCTTAATTAATTCCTGCCTTACCCTGACATCTCCAAGCAAAGTTGACCATGCCTTGTGCTTCTGACCGTCGATCAATTATTCTAAAAAATAATTGGTCAGTCCTTTAACTGACACTCTACTATTCCTCTATGTTACAACCAGATCTACTCTAAACTGCTTTGATTATTTGTCCCACATCCAATCAAAACTGCTTTGATTATTTTGGTCCAAAGCTGATCAGAACTGCTTTGATTATTTTGTTCACGCACAGGCACGACGTGCCAAGTTTGGTCAACATTGCATCAAAACTCTTGATCTTGCGGGATGACTCTGACGTGTGTGTTCATCCTTTCACCTTGACCTTGGCTAGTGGTACTTGAAAAAAAAAAAAGAAAAAAAGTGCATCCTATTGGTTAATCCTCAATAATTCATCATACTGATCTCAGTCACATCAAATCTTCATTACATATTTTGTTCGCATAGAAAAACAAATGGATCAAATATTAATTTAATTCTGTGATTGTGACCTTAGAAAGATTCTTCCACCAAATCGACTCCATTCTTACCTTGTCCTTAATCCTTCTACCAAGTTTCATCAAGGTTCAGTCAAAACTCTGTAAGTTGAACTTGTAATGTGTTCCTGACACACACACCACAAAGCCAGTCAGGAGACAGGACGTGTGTGCTGGGCATTCCCCAGGTCCTGTCCTCCCCACTTACTGTTTTTTTTAATCAGCCCATACACCACTGACCGGGCTAATGTATGGCCCGGCCTGCACTATATGTGCTGGGAATTTTTCAACGAACGAACGTGTTCCTGACCTTTGACCAATTAACAAAGATCAACCTGTGGTAAGACCTTTAACTCTTCCTGTAGGGTCTGTTGAAATCGGATGAAAACTGCTTTTACGCACACACACACACACACACACACACACACACACACACACACACACACACACACACACACACACACACACACACACACACACACACACCACTTCCAACACGTGTGTGATAATTAATTGATTTATTTTTTCAATACAGAATAACTCCTTGCAAAAGGCAAAAAATTAAATAAGCAGAAATGTATTTTTAGTTTACTTTGGCATAACTTCGCAACAAAATCTCACTTCATGAGTCTTAGTTACATGACTGGTTCTATTATTTGCCAGAATTAGAAAATAATATCTCATTCTGGCATCCCAAGAATGATATGAACGAATCCAGATATAGCCTGGAAGAGAGAGAGAGAGAGAGAGAGAGAGAGAGAGAGAGAGAGAGAGAGAGAATTATACACCAAATGCCAGCAAGGACTCTGTTTATTTGACGTTTCACCTCGAGGCTTCGAGAATGGCAAACTGCAAGTGTAACAGTCCAGGATAGCGTGCTGACAAAAGGGATCGTCTGCATAATGGAAGTTAGGAAATATATTTTGGCCTACCATTGACTAAAAAAAAAAAATATTGTGACTAAAGTTGTAGTGAACAGGTAATAAAGGCAGACATCAAACATCTACTCTCCAGACTGTCACAGACCTATCTCCTGTGATTTCACTGTAGTTATTATTGTGATTAGTTTCCGACTCTGTCTAGACTGCATTGTTTAAGGTTCCTTTTTCCAATAATCTCTTGATAAAAGGTTTGTTGTTTATACACGTTGTTAACTCCCACTTGTAGAATCTGCTTCCAAGAGATTAGGTGTGATAAGCCGACTTCGTACCTTCTTTACCCCTGCACAGTTGTTGACTTTACACACGGGTTTTATTCGCCCCTGTGTAGAGTACAACTCTCATGAGTGAAGAGGCTTCCCACACACAGCTCTTCTCAATAGGGTGGACTCAAAGGCTTTTCGTCTCATCAACTCTCCTTCACTTACTGGCTCCCTTCAACCTCTGTCTCTTCGTCGCACTTTTGCATCTTTATTTCTTTTCTATCTCTACTTCAATGGTCGCTGCTCCTCTGAACTGTCTGCTTGCATCCCTCCACCTCTACGACTAGCGCGTAGCACCCGTCTAGCAAGAAACTCTCGTCCCTCTTCTGTCCAACACTCTAATGCAAGAGTTAAGCGTTACTCTCAGTCCTTCATTTATACAACAAGTCAACTTCGGAACTGTCTCCCTCTGTCTGTATTTCCTACTTCCTATGATCTCCAGTCTTTCAATCGCAGTGTGTCCAGGCATCTCGAAATGAACGGATCTTGAATTTGGCTCTCTTTTGTATTGTTTTTTTTTTCTTGGGAGGAACGGTTTGCTGGCCCCTGGCCTTTGGTTCCTTCTTTCTTGCAAAAAATAATATTGCTCTATTCTGGGGCAAATGAGAAAGGGTGGAATGGTGTGAGGGTAGTGTTATCCAAGGAGATTGGCGATAAACTGGTGGGCGTGAGCGGATGATGAGTGTCATGCTAGGCCTGAATGGGACGGTGGCTAACATCAAAAGTGTGCACGTCCCCCAGGTTGGCTGTAATAAAGAAATGAATCTTTTGGGATCAGCTGGATCAAGAGTTTAGGGCAACACTGGAGTAAGAAAGGGTATTCCTTGGTGGAGACACACATTTGCTCGTGGGGAGAAGCAGAGAAGGGAGTGGGAGGATGTATGGTGATTGAGGTATGAAGAAAGGAATGAGGGGGAGAACATAGTAGATTTTGCAGTAGCGTTTGATTTGGCGATTGCTGACAACTTTCTTGAGAAGAAACCGAACCAGTTTTTAGCCTACAGGAATGGAGAAAGAGAAACTCAAAATAAGTTCCTAATGTATACCAGACCCCACCTGAATGAGGTTAAAAATGCAAGGTCATAAACAGGGAAAGTGTGGCGACATAACACTGACCGGTAATGGTGGACTGTGAGGTGAAGAGTTGCATCATAAGGAAACCAGAGCATGGAACACCCAGGATACAGTGATGAAGGTTGAAAGACGAGGATCTGAGTAGGAAGTTTAGGGAGAGAATGTTGAGTGAAGTTAGATCGCTGGAGGGAGTGCAGCAGTTTTGAGAAGAAAACAGCTGGGTGATAATGAGAGTGGGAAACGAGGGTTTGGGTGTGTCAACAGAGAGGAGACTCCTTGGATATAAGGAGACATGGTGGTGGGATGAGGACTGGCAGGAAGTGATAGGGGCAATAAAGGATGCTGAGAGGAAATGGGATACATCAAGGTGAAAGGAAGATAGGGAAATCTATAGTTGGGCAAATGAAGAAGCAAAGAATGTAATGGTAAGGGCAGAGGCACAAACTTGGAGTGAAGTGCATGTGGAACTGAAGACATCAGAGGGAGGATCATCTACTAAAAAGCGAAAATCAAAACAAGGCAACCAGGGATTTCACTCAAATCAAGCTTATAAAAGACAAAGGAGTGGTGTTATATGATCAGAACAAGTCATCACCCATTCCCCCTCTAAAGTCTTCAGATGGCAACGCTACCGTATAAATGACCCACGTGGAAAAGCAAAGTTCCTTGCTAGTACAATATATTTGCCAGAAATTCCACCTTAGAAGAAGTCAGCCAAAATTTCACCGTACTAGAACATGACTCTTCCAAAATTGCTCCACGTAAGACAGACAAGGTACGTAAATTCCATGCAAGATAATTTACCGACCAACAAAACTCCAGGTCCAGATGGAATTCTTCCAATTGTTTTGAAAAAGTGTTCCCCAGAACTTGCTAAATTATTCAGACGTCTTTCTTCATTCCCTAAATCTAGGAAAAAAGCCAATATCCACCCAATTCCGGAGAATGGAAGTTCCTCTTACCCCTCTGATTACAGACCATGGTGGCTATCACATAAGAATGTGTTGTCAAAACGAAGGCGGAGGTGGCGAAGGCAGAAAAGACGAGATGCGCTGAGTCACTGGACGTTATCCACACATTAACTGAAAGGTACCGAGAGGAATAAGTTGGAGAGATCTGAATGCAGTGTAATTAAAAGTATATAAATATAATACGGAAACAAAACACTTAATAAACTGGCTAGAGAGAAGGAAAAGATAAAATCAGAAAGAAATAAAGAGATGAGCAAGCTTAATTAGGATGAAGGTTGTCATGGTTGTGGTCCTGTGTCAGCATTCCAACGAGAGAGAAATTAGGGGGAGCGGCGCAAAACAACTGGTATTTGTTTACACATGGATGTTTGTGTGTTACTCACGGTAGCAAGTATAATTAGACTGTACCAACTGATTGGGTTAAGAGATTCTTCGAATTTATTGCATCCAGTAATATAACTGTGGAGAAACAAATTCACAGTGTTTTACATGTCACTGAGATTTTATGAGGGAGCTGTCATAATTTTGAGTTTTAAAACTAGTGTTCTGTTATAACCCTGCTTTTTTAAGGTTCCTACCGTACCTTTTAACAACACTACCAAAAGTGAAAAAGTCT